>NC_137827.1:9310285-9462785 GCF_963921795.1 Nannobrachium achirus | reverse complement strand
GTATTGGCCTATTAGGTCTATATTGTATTTGTAGCCGTGCTCTGGTCGCTCACTGTGCCATATGCATGTAATCAATTCCCAACAGATTCCCAAACCTGTTGTTTTGAGGAGCATTGTTTTCCGTTGACACAGGCCTGCATGCTTAGTTTGTTGACATTCTAACCGCAACGCATGGCTAATTTGCATTAAATCATTGACGTTTCGACTAGACTAGGATACCCCTCATTCCCCTGGTAACCAGTGCTTAATTTGTTAGTGAAGGTGCAGGATCCCAGGCTGCGCGCGCGCAATATTTACCGTTTTTTTCTCCTGTTTATTTTTTTCTTCTTTCCCCCCCCCTATTTTTCAATCTAATCTTTTTTACCTAAATGTACTTACCCAGTATAAGATTACCAGCAACAATTGCCACATTTGACCCATCAGGACACTGGTATAGTCAATCTATCAATTTGGAATGATCAATCTGAATAACTGGCAATCTGGCATATTAAAAACATATATATTTTCATTGTTGACATAATTATAGACACCCAGTATGTGTACTGTGTAGCCTATAGCTTATTGTGTCATGAAGCATCACCTCAGAAAAATAACAAGAAGTTGAACAAAAACATAACAGTAAAGAAAATTGCTGCAGCCAAAAAGGTCTCTATTTGGAAGGATGAAAGCATAAATGACCAAACAATACTCTTTTGATTGACAGATCCAATCAAATAGGTGCCGGATCCAATCAGAGGTGAAGTTCACCTTGTTCCCCCACAAATTAAGCACTGCTGATAACGCTATGAACTGTAGGTAATCCCCTAAGCCAAAGTCTGCACCAATGCTTTACTGAAAGGGTGCTCGATGCCATGCACTGCTTGACTCAGCCATTTCACTGTCAGTCAGTGGCTCTGTGAGGGAGTGGATAGGAGTTGAGAGGCAGGTGGTGTAGCACCACCTAGTGTCTAACTGTGGCTCTGTGCACGTCCACTGGTCCAGAAATGTGTTCTTCTTGTGACTTGTGTTTTATTCCATGAAGGTCATAGGTTTTCGTGCTGGCACTTCTGTGATCAAAGTGTCCTTGTTATTTCAGATCTCTGCTGACCTGTGTGGCTCCCTGTGCCAAGATGGCTGGGAAAGGGTGGGGTCGTCCTGACTACGTGGCAGCTGTCATCATGCTGTCCTGCCTTGGTTGGTATCACCAACACTGTCCATTGACTGATGTTTTGTTGATGTTGTAGTTTTAGTGCAATGTATCATATAGCTTCAAATCTTATAATATTCCAGTTCCAAATGTGTCTGCATCACTTGCTATTTCACATGTTTATCCTGCATGAGTTATTGAGTTTTCTCTCCTGATTGGTTAAAATCTCTCTGGAGAGACAGGGGACACACCCCTTTTACTGAATATAGACATATGTAACACTAACACTGATCTGTACGCTAATTCTTTGGATTTAGTTTTTTTTTTTTGATACATTTTTTTTGTTTCACTCATCATACAACCTATAGCCTATATCCTATATGTAGGTCTTTAGTGGTTAATTATTTCTCTTTCTCTGTTCCAGTGGGTGTGGCAGTAGGTCCAGTTAAGTCAACCTGCAGCCCAAGAATAGTTGGAGGATATGAGGCAGGGAAAGTCCCGTCTCTGGTCAGCATCCAGCGTTTTGGTCGGCATCGGTGCCAAGGAATCCTGGTCGATGATCAACATGTGTATTGTAATGCACAATGTCTAGAGTAAGTATATTGATATTATTACATCAGGGTAATAGCCTGATAGCCCCAATACATTAGGCCATTATGTGGAGAGAATGGATCGAGAGAGGAACTGAAACACACTAAAAAAAATGCAACTCTTTCAGATAAAATATTATTTCTTTTTACATTCTCAACCCTAAAGTGCTCATGTGCAAAGTGATAGGACAAACATTTTGGTCACAATGCCATCGTCAGTGCATCGCAGGGAGGGCCGTAATTTAATAGCCTACATTTCTTAATTACCAGTAAGACTGCCTAATCGGGAGATAAGCGACCGCCAGGTCGCAGCGTCATTTTAGGGCAAAAATGTGTAGGAGAAGTGTCCAAAGATGTGTTTGAAAAAAATCGCCTGATGGTGGCGCTATATGGGACAGATCCATGTTGATGAGATGAGTGTAGACATACTGTGTACCAATTTGTGTGATTTTAGGGCAAAATCTGTAGGAGCAGTGTCCAAAAATGTGTTTGAAAAAATCGGCCTGATGGTGGCGCTATATGGGACAGATCCATGTTGATGACATGAGTGTACACATCCTGTGTAGCGATTTGTGTGATTTTAGGGCAAAATCTGTAGGAGTAGTGTCCAAAAGTGTGTTTTAAAAATTCAGCCTGAAGGTGGCGCTAAATGGGACAGATCCATGTTGATGACATGAGTGTAGAGCAAGTGTGTACCGATTTGCGTGATGTTAGGTACAAATTTGTAGGAGCAGTGTCCAAAAATGTGTTTAGCAAGTATCGGCCTCATGGTGGCACTAGAAAAGGGCCATGTGAGAATTGATGTTGGGGGGTTTGGCAGGCAAGGAGTGTGTGTGCAAAATTGGATCGGGGCAACGGTTGCAGAGATATGAGCAGGGCAAAAGTGTGTTTGTGACGTTATCCTGTCATTCTGTGAACATGCACACATTGTGTGAGACAGTGGCAGGGAGTGAGAGAGAGAGAGAGGGTGGTGGAGAGAGGAGGGAGGAGGGGGGAAAAAGACAAGTAATATTATAGCATATCACTAAATGGCATATTTTGTATTTCTCTTCTCCAGCGGCGTCAACCCAAAGACCTTGAAGGTCGTGCTTGGAAAAACCAAGCTGTCTGAGTCCGGCGGTGTGACGAGAGGGGTCAAGGACTTCAGGAAACACTCAAAGTGGGATCCAAGGTAGAGACGATGTGCATGACTGAACAAAATCAAAGTAGATTATTCTACTGCTATTAAAGGACAACTTTAGTTTTTTACAACAAGGGTTCATATTTTAGATTGTAATTAAAGAATATAAAAGATGAGTGTTGAATTGATTTCATTTACTTCTTGCTATTGTTTTAGAGATTCTTATTTCAGTGTTTGGGGGCATGCCGGCTAAATATGTCATTTTACACAGTAATAAGCCCATTCCCAAGGTACAACACAACCTTTCATGGTTGGATGTGACTTATGGGGGCAAGAAGTGTTACTGTAAATAGCAATAAAGAAACTGCTGGCTTATTGTGTCTAAAAATACATATTTAGCCACTTGTATGCATGCCCTCATGCGTACGCATGCCCCACATTTTAGCACGATAAACACGGTAAAACAATAGAACGAAGCAAATGAAAACATTTTAACACTCACTTTTTCTTTTCTCTAATTACAATCTAAAATATGAACCCTTGTTGTAAAAAAACAAAGTTGTCCTTTAATAACTATTACTAATATTGTATTATTCTGACCTATCCCTATAGGCGGTGGGAACACGACGAAGGCATGCTGAAAATGGATGAACCTGTAGAGTTCAGCGAGGACATCCAGCCGGCTTGCTTCGCGGATGACGGCAGTGTTTTCCCGGCTGGTACGGCAGGAACCGTCTACGGCTGGGGTAACACCGAAACATCAAGTAAGCACGAGACCCCCAAAATGGCACCCTGGGGACCAAATCATCACATTTGGCCAAAATAACTTGTAAGGGCCCAATTTGGTTCCATTTGTAATCCAACTGAGAGTGTCCATTTGGTCAGCACTCTCAGAGGTACAGTAACCCTTACGATCATACATTTTCTTGGATACCAATAATGATAATGAATTAATAATAAATAATTAATATTAATAGTATTTAACCACATGCACCCTAGCCTCTCTATTCCGCCCATGCCACAATAGGCCAACATTTGGTGAAAACAGCAGATCTACAACCAGTAAGACTCCCTAATCGGGAGATAAGCGACCGTCAGGTCGCAGCGTGATTTTAGAGCAACATGTGTAGGATGGATCGGGGCAACAAACAAACTTGTAAACACTTAAGCCACTGTGACACAATGTGAGCTTGTAGATCTGCTATTTTCTGCCATAGATCTGCCATAATTACATGCCCAAAACAGGGACGCAGGGTTGAAAGATGTTAATCTTGCAGTCAGAGCCTAAACACACGCTGTTGTGGCTTAAACATTTTTAGATTTGTTTGGTTTGTTTTTGACTATTTAACTACTTTTGCCATGTATGTCATAGAAAAAACATGAATGGGTATATCACAACAAAATGTATGTGATTGTTTTTCACGTATGCTGTTGTTTGTCTCTGTTCACAGCAACGCTCCCACATCCGAAGCCACTCCAAGGCCTCAATGTCACCTTCAATGATCATGAACTGTGTGAGCGTATCTACGGGCCGCTGTTCACCAAGGCCATGTTCTGCGCAGGAAACATGGCTGGAGGCCAGGACATATGCAAGGTAAGAATGACACTCAAATCTTAAAGGAGCACTTCACCCACTAATGCTCACACTTCACTTCTCCACCCACCCTGCTTCTCATTGGTGGGCTGTGGACAGTTCAGGAACCTGCCTGATGACATCATCGCTGACAGAAAACCACCACAGCCTTTCTCTCTTGCTGTAAAGTTGACATAGAGTTGATGAATTCTAAAGACTTTACATTGTAAAAATGTGTAGTTTGCAGTGGTGGAAAAAGTACCAAATGTTATCAGGCCCTCCTCCTCCAGGACCTTTCCCCATACACACCCATTGTAACTTCAAACTCCATTTTAACCAGGATAGATTCATTAAAAACACCCATTATTTTTTCTGGCGACTCATAATACCATCCTAATATGTGAGCAGGCCGTGTTTTTTCAATGACCTTTTTCAATTATCTTTAATATTTGTTTTATTGTATTAATTTCTTTTCCATTTTCCCCAAAAATTATTAAAGATAATTGAAAACAGTTATTGAAAAAACATGGCCTGGTAGGTGTTTTTAATGAATCTGTCGTGGTTAAAATGGAATTTGAAGTTACTATGGGTGTGTATGAGGAAAGGTCCTGGAGGAGGAGGGCCTGGTAACATTTACATCAAATATCTTAATACTGAATGAAGCAAATTAAAAACTGTACAGGGTGTTCCCAAAAGCCTGATTAGATGATAAAATGACCAAAAGTTATTTTGAAAGTGGAATATCCCTTTAACTGTTGACTGAGCACTGGAGAGTGAACAATGCTTCCTTGTGTCTTATCTCTCTCATCAGGGCGACACAGGAGGTCCTCTTTTCGTGAGACAAGGCGATGACCTGATCGTGGCGGCAACGGTCATTCGTGGCCCCAGGGAGTGTGGCGAACCAGGCCAGCCTGGCGTGTATTACCGACATACCATAGAGTACATAGAATCCTCCATTGAAGGTAAAATTGAAAACAATGTACATCTTTAGACACTTAAACCCTTCATACTTAGTTGAACCGGAGTCTCCCGGGGCTCTATGCAAAAAATAGCAGATCTACAAGCTCACAACGCGGCCCTTTGTGACCCGTTGTGAGCTTGTAGATCTGCTATTTTTGCTAAAGGCTCGGCTCAGAATAGGGATGCTAGGGTTCACACGCACACACGCTTCACACACACGCTTCACACACACACACACACACACACACACACACACACACACACACACACACACACACACACACAGTGACACGCACACACAAACTGCTGTAAGCCATTTATTTACAGCTGTCCTGGTGTGTTTTATCATGTGTAGAGATGAGGGATCCAGATCCAGAGTGTGGGATTCGGGACAATCTTCCAGTTGAACGTATCATGAACGGTCAAGTGGCTGCTCCACATTTCCATCCCTGGATGGCGGCTTTCCCGTATGAGGTAAATAATCCATTATATAACAGGGCAGCAGTGGCTCAGGAGGAACAGCGGACATCTTGGAATCAGAAGGTTCCCTCCTGGCTGTGCGTCAAAGTGTCCTTGAGCAAGACTTCTAAACCCCTAACAGTTAGTAGGGGTTTAGAGTCTTGCTCAAGAACACTTTGAAGTGTCACAGACAGACTGGCTATGTGAAACTAGTGTGCACTTGACCTCAGTCAGACATTATACACAGAGTGAATACATTGTTATTTTTATCTAATACGCATACGTATTGTTGTCATTTATTTACAATACATTTGCCTCAGTTAATACAGTGGTTCTCAACTTTGTTGTGTAAAAAAAAAACGCAATTAATACAGTATGTATTCGGTGAAGGACCCTCGAATATTCTACATTTTTCAAGATTTCTGGAAAACAGCAGATCTACAAGCTCACCACGTGACATGATGCAATGCGTTGTGAGCTTGTAGATTGTCTATTTTCAAATTGCATAGTAAGTGGTTGAACTGATTTTCATACTTAAGTAACACAATAAACACATTTGGCTGGGGACCCCCTGGAACCACCCAGAGAGCCATGGAGCTAATAGAACAAGGTCATATCTTGGAGAAGTGCTTCATTTATGCTCTATTGTACGACGGTGTCACACAGAAAAAAGAGCAAAGAGCAGATCTACAAGCTCACACACAATGCAATTTATTCATACATTCATTTTTAACTTTCAGGGCTCCAGTGGAAGGAGATGGATCTTGGGTGGAGCCCTAATTAACCAGTATTTTGTTGCTGCTTCTACCTGGGGCTTTGTCAGGTAATACAAACATACCTAAACATGACATAAGTTTACGAATAGAGAAAATAGCTGATCTACAAGTTCACAGTGTGCCACAGCAACATGTTTTGACCTTGTAGATCGTCTATTTTTCTATTCAGTGCAGAACGAAGTATGTAGGACTAAATTGGTTAAATAATGATGTAAAAGTTAACAACCAACCAGTAGCTCTGCTACTTATAGACACATATTACATTGTTACTTATAGATAGATAATTAAAATGAAATAATAATTTATTTCTGTTCTCCTCTCCAGGCCTGGTGATGAAGTGCTGCTGGGTGCCTATAATATCTCAGACCCCTCTGAGCCAGGTGTTCAGCGGTTCAAGGTCAAAGAGGTATGAACATGTTTCAGAACATATTACATAACTAACATAATGTTCACACAGACACACACACACACACACACGCACGCACGCACGCACGCACGCACGCACGCACGCACGCACGCACGCACACACACACACACACACACACACACACACACACACACACACACACACACACACACACACACACACACACACACACACACACACACACACACACACAAACTCACAAAACACATTACATGAATCACTGACAACATTCACAAACACTCTAGAACACACTACAACCATATTCTGTAAGTCCTTGTCAATTGTAATGTGCAAATAGTACTTCAACCTTTTAACAAAAAAACATTCCACTACAAAAGACAGCGCCGGTATATAGGTCTGTGTCCTTTAGTTTGAAAATGTTTCTAAACAGGGCGTATGTAGTTAATCTAAACATGTGCCTGTCATTTCTCTGGTAGGTCTTCAGACACACCAACATGGGCGACAATCTTCGCAATCACATCTGGTTGCTCAAACTGGACCGCCGAGTGAAGATGACCAAACATGTTCAACCAATATGTCTCCCTGAGGCTGATGACTTCCCTGCTGCCGGGACAACCTGCACCTTGACTGGATGGGGGATGACCAAAGATGATGGTGAGGAAACTACATGAACACACATTCAGACAGGCTGACAAGGAGTTTGATTGGTCACATTATCAGCATGTACTGACAATGGGGTGGGGCTTATGTTTTTTCCTCAGATCCACGGTGGTACAATGACCTCCTCCATGAGACTTCTTACACCACCATCACTAACGACCAGTGTAGACGTGAGAGTCCTGATTGGCGCCATGAATACATCCACAACACTACGTTCTGTACTGCAGTCTCTAAGTACTATCCTGACTTAGTGAGTAACACAGAGATGAAAACATCAACATGACACAAATCTGGCTTTTCACATAAGAACACACTCTGAAAAACACCACTGCTTGTTGTTTCAGGGGGACTATGGAATACCCCTGGTGTGTCAGAAGGAGGACGCTGCCTCGACCCTGTATGGACTCCTCCTCCTCCGTGGTTGGGGCGACTATCCTCCCATCTACACCAACGTCACTGCGGGGGTCCCCTGGGTCAAGGAGGTCCTGGCTACAGACCACGCCAGCCGTCGAGTCTGCTTCAAGAGATTTGATGGGTAATAATCCAGTTTGCAGGACAGGAGCACCTCTGAGAAACATCTGACACACACAGAGGAATTAAAATCTTCAACCCTGGTGCACCTGTTTATTTAATTAAGCCTTTAAACCCTGACCTACCTATTTCATTTAATTAACCACTTAAACCCTGGCCTACCTATTTCATTTAATTAACCACTTAAAGCCTGGCCTACCTATTTCCTTGATTAAACGATTAACACAGCATGGAGGTTCTGGAGAATAGAGGAAGCTATGATAGCTTATGATCTTTTTTTTTTTTTTATGATCTTATGATTGACAGCATAATGTTTTATGATCTTATGATTGACAGCATAATGTTTTATGATCTTATGATTGAGCAGCATAATGTTTTATGCCACTAAAGGTCACCACAGGGCTGAGGATGCTGCTTAGAGAAGGTCAGATATAGAGTTAAATCTTACACCTTTGTAGAAAGCATTTCTAATACTTTGTGATTTTTTTTTGTGATTTTTTTTTGTTCCTGTCTCTCTTTGTTTGAAAATGTTTAGAACCAGGGCTTACTGTATGCAGTTAATCTAAACATGTGCCTGTCATTTCTCTGATACAGTAAGTCTCCGGCTGCAATGAAGATGCCGTCCATTCGCTCCAACTGTCCAGACCCGTCACGTCTGTCTGTCCCCGCTGTCTTCCTGTGGCTGGTGGTGACCTTCCTGCTCCTGACCCAACCTGCCTGATCACTGGATGGGGGATGGATGACCCACTGGAGAGGTAAGGAAACAACATGGACACACATTCATACAGGTTGACAAGGAGTTGGATTGGTCACAATATCATCATGTATTGATAATGGGTTTGTGTTTTTTTCTCTCCAGGACCAGACAACAGTGACGTCCTCCATGAGACCTCTGCCACCACCATCACTAACGACCAGTGCAGACGGGAGAGACCTCCTCATCTTGCCGAGTCCATCCACAACACTACGTTCTGTACTGCAGTCTGTGAGTCTGGATCTTATGATGGAGCAGCATAATGTTTTATGTCAGTGGTTCTCAACCTTTTTAGGCCGCGACCCCCCAAATAATCATATTTGAACTGTGGACCCCACCCCACCCCCCACCCCACCCCCCCCACACCCTGACGAGCACTAAGAGTTGAGGCATTACATTTTGTATAACACGTTCTATTGTGAAAATAGCAGATCTACATGCTCACGTTGCGAGGCGTTGTGAGCATGTAGATCGGCTATTTTCACAATTTCTAATAGGCCTATTTGACAATTTGGCCAATGTTTAATTTGTCATTTTAGAGGGATTAAAAAGTCCTTAAATTGTCACTTTAGAAATGTGCAGATAACCTCTATAGACTTAAACTTTATTTTGGTTTGTTTACTGTTGAGGGAGAAAACAATGTTTCACATTAAGCTAATCATCTGGGGACCAACCAAAATAATTTTGACTTTATGCCACTAAAGGTCACCACAGGGGCTCCTTTTCTTTTTTTTTTCAAGTGTGCCTTTATCATGGTAGCTGTCATAATTACACACAGGTATAAAGCTGATAAGAATGAACATTATGAGGTGTGTCATTTAGTGAGAGATGTAAGGATTGATACCTGTGTGATTGTTTTCAACTGTGCCTTTGTCATTTTAAGTTGTAACTGTAGTAATTACACACAGGTATAAAGCTGATATGAATGAACATTATGAGGAGTGTAATTTAGTGAGAGAAGTAAGGGTTGATACCTGTGTGATTGTTTTCAACTGTGCCTTTATCATTGTAGCTGTATTAATTACACACAGGTATAAAGCTGATATGAATGAACATTATGAGGAGTGTCATTTAGTGAGAGATGTAAGGATTGATACCTGTGTGATTGTTTTCAACTATACCTTTAACATTGTTTGCAAATTGTACACTACACAGAAAAATAATAGTGCTTAAATGGTTCTTCTTTATTTAGTGAATGGTTCTTCATGTTCCTCATATGGTTCTACTGAACCTTATTTAGTAATTATTTGAGGCACCTCTAAGGTTTCTTTAATAGAACCCTTCATTTAAATGGTTCTTTAAATAACCTTGCTTTGAAAGGTCCTTCCAGGAACCAGGTTTGGTTGTTAGTTGACAGCTTTTATTTTTCTGTGTGTGTATACTTTTCTTTTAAATAATTTGTATTATTATTATCATTATCTGTGTGTGTAAACTGAACTAACAACTAGTAATCAACACAGGTGTAAAGATGATTGACACAGGATTGAACATTATGGGAAAGATTGAGTCATGTGGTGAGAATGTGTTGACTGTACACCTGTGTGATAGTGTGCAAATACTAACCTAAACTAAACTTAGGGACAAGAACACTGGGTACCATTTTATTTGTAATAATGGTTTACAAATGTGGGGAGAAATACATTTAATATATTTTTTTAATTACATTTAAGGTCCAATATTTCTAAAATGCTACACAACCTGTGATAGCCACTAAGTCATGAACAAGAAGTAAAACTATAGTCCTAATAATGATGTACCATGCATATTAAATACTTAAGTATACTTGACATTATTTACAGTAAAACCGTTTTACATGGCATGCATTTTTATTGTATACATTTAAGGGAAGATACAGCCAATTTAACAATGACCACTGTACCAGTATCTGTCCTTTTGAACAGAATGTCAATAAATCTCTATCACTTTATGTACTTTGTACTTGTGTCTGTTAATGTTAATATTCTTGATGTGGGATGGAGATTTTACCATGACAACTTAAGTATGTGTTGGTAGCCATCTATGTAAATGATTTCTTTCAGAGAGTCCTTTATACCAGAGGGTCATTTAATATTTATGAAATGAAATTAGTCCAGCATGCAGGTCAGAGTTAAAGGCTATGATAATAGGTGTTACTGTATATGTGGTTTGAAATAAATATAAATAAAAAGGTCTATAAGTTTAACATAAATCAAACATCTATGTGGCAGTTTAGTTACATGTGTTGTGTCACATGGGCACAGATCAAAGAACAAATCAACATGGAGAATAAACATGTCAAAGTGCTTCACATTTACTGACACTAACATAACAGACTCCTCCTGTGTCAGACAGTATAGCTCTGCCTTCATGTTCTTGCTGCTCAGGTCCTTTTGGCTACTCATGGCCTCATGCATACTGGGGTTCATGCAGTTAGTACAGTAGGTAGAGTAGATGGATATCTCAAATCAACATGACTGATATGTAATCTTAAGTAAAAGTTTAAACTGTTCTAAACATTTTAGGCTTACCATGTATTGTTATACCAGCAAATCCACCTTAATGTGTGATTAAAAACCACCCTAAATGACATTCACTAACTGGTATTTTGCCCTTTTCACCCATATGTGCTTGGAATATGCTGCAGTTTCAGGTGTAGGCCCTATAACAGTTCTTTATGTCCAAGTGACACATATAATGCTTGGCATGTCTTTGGTCTCATACTGTAGGGTCTAATAGTCACTGTAGCCACAAGAAAATTAAACAATTGTTTCAGGGGAAAGCAGTTCTTACATTTTGGACGGAGAGTGTCTCTCTGAGTGTTTTGGGGGTGACTGATTTATCCTTTGTGAAGCTGATTCCATTTAGTTTCACTCAGCCCATGTGCGACTGCTTAGATCAGTCATCACAAACTGAGGCGCAGGAAGAATCCCCAACTGAAGCATATCTCAAATCCAAGCAACAAACACAAAACAATCAAACGCTGTCAACCACCCAACAGCCAGGCTGTGCTACTCCCTGGCTTTTTCAGCCAGTGCACAAACATATCACTGTATACATATTTTGTAGTAAATATATATTGTAATGTATTGATATTAGTATTTGAGGAGGTGTTAGTCAATAAGTGGGTGTGGATGGACTACTGCTGAGGTGATGTCAGGTGGATTCAGTTTGGGGCCTACAGTACACTGAGCTCTGCTCAGGCCAGGGTTTATCTGAGCTCTACTCTGTTCAAGCCCTCTGACATCATAAGAGTGCTGATAAGGTGGCAGCTGAAACCTGTGCCTAAAGGGCAGTTGATTTGTTTGTCACACAAACTAATGGCGATTAACGATTGAATTGTGTTCGTTGGCATTGAACATGGGAACAAATAAATGCAAATGTTATTTCTGTTTTCCTTTTGGGCTTTGTGATCAAACATTCCACAGAGCAGCTATATGACACATGATGATTATGCAAAATAATTGTGATTATCTAAAATAATTGTGATTAGGCGATTGTAATAATTGTGACAGGACCGCCTGGGCCTATAAGAAACTTCTCTGATCCCATCAAACTTGGTCATCAGAATTGGAATCAATCAATACCAGACTAAGCAAGTTGGATATGCTTGATGCATTACAGCAGGTGAGGTGTGATAGAGAGCCACACTCACTTCAGAGGCTGCATTGCATTGCTGTCGAGCAGAAACCTCTTATCTGCATATTTGAACCTTTTATACCAGTAAGACTCCCTAATCGGGAGATAAGCGACCGTCAGGTCGCAGCGTGATTTTAGGGCAAAATGTGTAGGAGCAGTCCAAAAATGTGGTTGAAAAAAATCGGCCTGATGGTGGCGCTGAGTGTAGACATAGTGTGTACCGATTGGTGTGATTTTAGGGCAAAATCTGTAGGAGCAGTGTCCAAAAATGTGTTTGAAAAAATCGGCCTGAAGGTGGCGCTATATGGGACAGATCCATGTTGATGACATGAGTGTAGACATACTGTGTACCGATTTGAGTGATTTTAGGGCAATAATTGTAGGAGCAGTGTCCAAAAATGTGTTTTGCAAGAATCCGCCACATGGTGGCGCTAGAAGAGGGCCATGTGAGAAATGAGGGGTGGGGTCTCCGCGCCGCCGAGGCGGACGAATAGGTACCAGCCCTGGCTCTCCCGGTCGCTCCTAGCCCGAGTTACGGCATTTTATGTACGCTGCAGTGGCAGGGGGTCCTCCACTGGGGGCGCCACCACTTTTGCATCCGTTCTGGAGCACCAGGAGTCGGTGGTCCCCGGGAATTCCCCGTGAGCAGCCCCGTTGGGGTGGTCATTTGGTCATTTTTGCACATTTGGTCATTTTTTACATCTGGGGGTCCCTGGAGCTCCTGACATTAATTCTGACATTAACCGGCAGGCCGCACTAAGTGAAGGAGGGGCCCCCGGGCCGCCAGTTGCCCATGTATGGTATAGAGCAGGGGTCTACAACAGGGGGTCCGGGACCCCTAAGGGGCCCTCGGAGTTACTACCGGGGGTCCTCCAGATCTTTGTGTAATAGAAACCTTTTTTCTCCTTTTTTTATATTAACCACTTGAACCCAAGTGTCCATATTCTGAGAACTTTAGCCAAAAATAGCAGATCTACAAGCTCACAACGCCTCGAGCTGCGAGGAGTTGGGAGCTTGCAGATCGTCTATTTTCAGCAAAGAGGTTTGGTGTAGAGGGGAAAAAGAGCAGACTAAGTACAGAGTGAAAGGTCAAGTTTATTAAGTATTGATGGCTCAAGAGGTTAAATATCTGAAAACACAAATTGAGATGAATCCAATATACATGTACACTGATTGATTGATTGATTGTGCTGTCAAAACAATGAAACTATATGTTATGTATGTGTGGCAGGGTAGGCAAGGAATTACTTTTAGATAATAAAGGACAACGCCACATTGGTGAAATCTGCACCAAGGAACAGAACGCATACTGTCACTGTATATGTAGTTTCAATTAATTGGGTTCCCCAAACACAGTTTCAATACAATGATGACCAGAGAAAAGTTCCCCCAAACATTGGCAGTTTATTCAAGCACACGACAGCGTTGTGTGCTTGTAGATCGGCTGTTTTCACTAGTTTAAATAATTTTTTAAATGATAAATACAAAACAAACAGTTTTGGACATACAAGGCTTCCACCCGACAACGACGAAATATAACTCATGTAATTGGCCCATTGGCTTGTCACTTTGTCACAAATATTTGAGTAGCAGCAGTGCTATAGAGAGAGATCTCTCTCTATAGCACGCAATGAGGGCCTCTCCAACTCTTTTTCCCGGGCTGAATAAGGGGCCCAGCATGTCCCTGAATGTTAGGTTTCTATTCATGCCCAATCTAAAACTACAGAACAATCACACAGAAGAAATCACACAAAGCATGCAGTAAATATAAAAGGCGCCACCGTGAACAGAGGTGCACGCTATCACACAGTACAACAAACCTTTAAAGTGGACTACAGTGAAACCTAGAGTGAAGCCCCTGTAGCAAGTCAGCTGCACCACTGGACTCTGTCAGGCTCAGTATAACCAGGACTCCATATGCATGGGGAAGACAAAGAAATAAAACATTAACAAGAACTGGCTCAAATCAAATCAACACAGACACTAAAATCAACATAAACAAAACAGCAGAGGTAAAAATACATTTTATTTGTAACGCACTTTATATTTGAAACAAATCTCAAAGTGCTACATTCAAATGGCAAATAAATGAAGCAAAAGCAAAGCATTGTCTGTGCTCATTCACCCCTCATTCATTGAACACATTTATTAAATAAAGTGAACATGGATGTTGAGGTGTATGTGGTGTGATGATGATGGAGCCTGGGGTGAGACTCAGTATGGGGGTCGTCTCTGGAGTGATGGCACGGATGCTCTGCTGACTGAGGCCTCAGCTCCCCTGCCTTGGGCTCCTGGAGGATGGAGAGAAAAAAACAAGGTTAGGAGAGCAAGGATTGTAAAATGATTAGGTGTTTGGGGAGGGAGGGAGGGTGTTTGGGACCTACTTTTGCAGATACAAACAGGTAGGAGAGGCAAACACAGGTGCTTTTATACTGTGGTGATTGCGAAGTGGATTGGCCAGGAGATAGTGAGGCAGGTGTGCGTGATAAGGTGATTGTGACCGGGGAGTGTCAAGGATGAGCAGCGGTGGGTCTCCACTCCTTGCATGCAACTACATTAACAAACTTAAGTTAGACCCACGGCCACGAGACCCACGGCCAGCAACCACCAAACAGCTAAGCATTTGGCAGAGCACAGGGCATTTACATAGTCAGCCTTGATTGAGAACCAAGGAAGTTGAAGTGTAGCAGGGCCCTCAGGGGCCTATGGTGGCCCCTGAGGCTCAGCTCTGACCGGCTACATATGGGTTGTGGTGGGGGTCCCTGCTTCATCTCTCTCTTGACTAAAGGGGTCCTTGGCCTGAAAACGTTGAAGACCCCTGAACTACAGTATCAACTGTAGATGCATTGTGAATGTAGTGGTGGATGGCCTCTGTAGGGCCTTACATTTTAGACAGTGTGATCTGTGTTTTGTCTCATCTCCTGGTCTTTCCTGGCTTTCCCCTTTCTGTCTCCTCTTAAATGCTCCATGAATCCTGGTTATAATCTTTCTGTCTCCTCTTAAATGCTCCATGAATCCTGGGTATAATCTTTCTGTCTCCTCTTAAATGCTCCATGAATCCTGGGTATAATCTTGGTTGCTGAGGGGAGGGCCTGGTTAGGTATGCTAGTGTTATTTATTTCCCTCTGCAGCTCAGAACCTAGCCCTGAAACATGAGTGACATATCATGACAGAGGAACTGGAATCTGGTTTGTACATGTTCTCCATTTACAACCTGTACATCTACATGAATGTTCAGATTTGAAATATAAAGTGCTCACCCCATGGCCACGTATGTTACAACTCACTATACTGCAGCGTTGTAAAGTAACTCATTACATTTAAGTACTGTACTTTTTTAAGTATTTATGGGGTATTTCCAATTTCCAATACTTTTACTTCTACTCCTCTACATCTCAGAGGGAAATATTTTACCCCCACTGCAGTTATTTAAAACTTTAGTAACTCATTACTTTGTGTTGATTATTATTACAAAACACACATTAACCACTTCAACTCTATGTACATTTCGGCCATTTTAAAATAGCAGATCTACAAACTCACAATGTGTCACAATGTGATGCATTGTGAACTTGTAGGTCTACTATTTTCAAAGGATTTTCATTTCATTTCATTTGAACCTAAAATTTGAACCTAAAATGGGACAATGAATATTTTCTACTTTTGGTCAGCCTGTCTTTGTCTAGTATTTCTATGTGTCGTGTCACTTGTAATCAGCACTCAGTTCCTGGGTTCTGAACACTTCCTGTCTGGCTGTCCTGTGTTAGGGTGTCACCATACCAGGATGCTGACACACTGAACCCTTTAAAGCAAAAATATAGACTAGACTTGTTGGCTATTTTTGACACAAAAAAGCAAGTTGTTGTTTTGTGCAAGATGCAAATATAATATGGACTACCTTCAAAAAGACAAGGCCTCATGCCTTTTGTGAGCATGTGAGTGTGTGTGTGTGTGTGTGTGTGTGTGTGTGTGTGTGTGTGTGTGTGTGTGCGTGTGTGTGTGTGTGTGTGTGTGTGTGTGTAGAGGTGTCAAATCAAATGGGACTTTGCTTCCTCTGAGACCATGCTCTGTGGCTGCTGACCTGCCGTGAAAAACACTGTCTTGTCTTGTGATGTGTTGGGAATGAATGCTTTCACATTTGTTACATTGATCCAAATGATGTTTTTGGAACTTTGTATTTGAAAAGATTACGACTGCCGCTCCCAAGCCGGACAGCTCTCACATTAGTAATGTTTTTCCAGGGAGGGCGAGTGTGTGTGTGTGTGTGTGTGTGTGTGTGTGTGTGTGTGGGGGGGGGGGAGAAAGGGGTCAGAATGCGGCGAGCCTCTGTGTTTTGTAGGCTTGGGTTTCACAGGAGAAGGAGGAGAAGGCCTCACACAGTATTGCTGAGGTGCTGCTGTGCTGACCTTGTCCACACTCATATTGTCACGATGCAGGATAATCTATTGCAAGCCAACGTTTCCACCTGGAATGGTACGGGTACAAATGTTGATCTGGGTATGGTACAAGTCTCTCAGCCCAACATATCGCTTAAATAAGCCATTTCCCATCTACAGACAGAGCAATCTCTGGAGACAAGAGTCAATGATGGCTACAGACCGAGTGGGCGTTCCCCTTTCTTTGACGATGGCTTGCCAGATTGCAGACAGAGAAACTAAACTCTGACTTCAATTTGAGATCAAGAATGTCCCAGGCAGCAGAGAATGGCTATTAAAAAGCTACTTAAACTTTGTTCTCAGCCTCAGTTCCTGTATCTAGTGATTAAAAAATGTCTTCTGAAGGAGTTGACATCATAGATTTCAGGAGACGGACAGTCATACTCCCTTCTGAACAAGAGCTCTTTCATGGTTCAAGGTCTCTTAGAAGAACAGAGAAACAGTGTATTGTTTAAGACTTTAAGGCATGTGAAAAACACTTTGGTTTCTTTTGGCAAATATCTTTACATGAGAATGTTCACCCAACTCTAAACAGAGTTGTGTGTGTGTGAGTGTGCACGCACACGTGTGTGTGTGCGTGCGTGCCAAACTGTCCAAGTATAGTCAAGTTAAATATAGTAGAATTAGTGAAATAGAACAATAATTAGACAATTAGAAAATAGACATTGTGAGGAAGATTCCTGGTCTTCACAGGAGAAATGGTTGTTTTATGGTTAAAAAGATCTGGGGAGTTGTATGTATGCATCAGGCTTTAGGCTTACAATTAGGAAAAGATTCAGGCTGTGTTTGGGGTATTGATCACATATAGGCCCTTTGTTAATCCTCCTAGGCTACTTAAACTAGCCTGCATTGTAGACTAGACCCTCACGCTCACGGAATTCACAATTCATTTGATCTCAGCTAGGGTGACCAGATCCAAACTGTTCATTTGAGGGACAGAATTACCACTTGTGTGGGACAATGTGGGACGGGCGAGCGGGGACTTAATAGCAAATTATTAATTAAGTTGCTAATAAATGCTTTGATGTCATATTCGACCATAGGCCTAATACTGCCCATTAATTTGTTATTTACCCCCCTCTAGGGGATATTTCTCATATTTTGCAGGGAAAATAGAGAGAGATTTACATTACAATAGAAAACACTGCCCTATAATGTATTCCAGTAGTCCAGTGTGGTCCAGTCTAGCTTGCTGTGAGCTCAAATTAAGAGCTTCAGCAACAATCAGCACACCTATATCAACACCTGCCAGTCACAATGTGGGACAGAGTCTCAATTTGGGGGACGCCTGAAAAGTCATGGAAATGTGGGACTGTCCCTCGCAAAGGGGGACATCTGGTCACCCTGATCTCAGCCGAGCTGCTGAAATCAAAGGCACTTTTACCAGAAACTGTCAGCTAATGAATTTCAGGCGTAGACAGCAGTGACACAGGGAGCTGTCCATGGTGCTGAACACAGCGCTGGGCCCAGAGCAGACAGATAAGAGCAGAGGCCAGTTTAGGGTCCGTCGCTGCTGACAACACCACTGTATAAACTCCTTGTGTTCATATATTGTATAGTTCTTACATTCTAGATTCCTTTTTCCTCACTCATCCCTAGAAGTGAAGTTTATTCACCAAAAATGTAAAAACTGTTGTTGAACAAACTGCGGTGCTTTGATGAATTATGATCTCTTTCTGTATCTCTCTCTGTATCACTCTGTGTCTCATGTCATGTCTTATCTCTCTCTCTTTCTATATTTCTACATCTTTCCTTTAAAAGAAAATAAGAAAGGGGGATTTGTTAAACAACTGAATTGTTCATTCATGACTGAATGAGTAATAAGTCCATAGAAAGTGCTACTATGTGTGGTCCAGACGGAACATTGCAAATCTCTGTGTGTCATTGGAAATACTTTGGTATCAGTGTTGTTCTCAGATAAAGGTATGCCACGGCAAAATGGGAGTCCCGCTCAATGTAAAATGTGGTGAGGTCACATCAAATTATGTTATGAACCGCATGGTGAACTGTTAAGGTCAGTGTTGCAATGGATGCTTTGAACTTTTTGACTGATCTTTCTTTGCAGTTGATACAAAGAGTTTTCAAATTAGGTTTTTAGTATCTCGGTGGTCTTTTTTATGTATTATTATTCTACAGATGATCAAAATGTTGACCATGTTGTGACTGGATGTGCTGTCTGTCTCCATCAGCACACCTCAGGTGAGATGTAGCCATGCAGCAAACCTTCAGTTTACATATGGGGAGAAGGCGGGGTTTGAGGATGCAAATCCTGCACCCTCTTGACAAGGAAAGTGGTGCTATGGTGAGAACATTGTTAAGCTTAAACGATTAAATCCAGATAATCCACATGTTTTGGCTGGTGTGTTCCTCTGTGATGTCAGGAAACTCTGTATCTCTGTCTCTGTGTGTGTGTGTGTGTGTGTGTGTGTGTGTGTGTGTGTGTGTGTGTGTGTGTGTGTGTGTGTGTGTGTGTGTGTGTGTGTGCGTGCGTGTGTGTGGGTGGGTGGGTGGGTGTCCTTGAGAGTTCAGCATTCCACATCCCTCTGTCAGGAAACCCTCCCTGCACAGGAGCACCCCCTATAGGACATCCAGGGTAAAAGCAGTTTCTTCAGCCTTCCTTCCATCCTTCCCATCAGAGAGCAGACAATAGGTATAAAACCCTAGATTTGATATGGTTGATAAGTGACACAGTCGCAGAGAGACTTGTATGGAGTGTGTGTGTATTTAATTAATATAGGCAATTTGAAACTAGCTGATCTACGCATGTTGCATTGTGGCGCGTTATGAGCTTGTCAACCTGCTTCTTTCAAACATTTTGTAGGCCTACTTTTACTTTTGGTACTTTAAGTACATTTTGATGGCAACACTTTCATATTTTTATTCAAGTATGGGTTGAATTCTGTACTTTTACTTGTGACAGCGTATACTGCAGTATTGATACTTTTACTTATAAGTACAAATGTTGAGTATTTTTTCCACCACTGCACAAACCTACTTTTGGTTGATCAATAGAAACTGGCCAGCTTCAGGTCAGAGGTCAGACTGGTGACCTCATTGTGCAACGTGCACAGAGGGCCCTGCTGCAAAGTCTGAGGGAATTCTACTCGTATGTACCTGTACTGTACACAAGACAATGAAGAACCTTGGAACCGTATAACATAAAACAGCAGGCCTTTGTAAATGTTTTCATTGAATGAATGTATCTGTATGGTAGAGTATGTTACAGTAAGTGATTTGATGGCAAAAGTGTCAAGGGAGTGTGAGGTTTAGCATTTTGTGTGTGAGGTTTTCAGTTGTGTGTGTGCAGTTTTGAGAATGCCGTTATTGTAGTAAAAAACGTGTGTTAACAATCGTGAAAAACTGTAAATTCATATTGTATTGCTTCTGTAGGAGCCATACTGGGTTAAATGGTATTTGGGCACTAATTGATAGGCTGTTTGGTGGGGGCACCCATTGGCACCTCATTTTGTGGGAGTGTCTCTGTATAGGTGGCACACTTCTCCCATGCTCACCTTCAAGGCTGGTTTTGTCCATGGAGGTAGGGTGAGCTGGGAGAGAGAAACTTTTGTTGACCGCACACACACTTTCATAGCTTAATATCGCACTTTTATTGTTGTCATTTTCTCATTGCTCATTTATTTTCATAGATATATTTATTGCATTATTTGGAGCATTTTAAACTTATGAGTGATTTTGTGGATGTGAGTGTTTTAAGGTGTGTCAGACAGTCGTTTAATCTCCCAGGCTTAGCCTGCCGGCTGTTTAACTATTGGGGTTATTAGCAGCCGTAACAGCTTCAATCACCTTGACCTACTGATAAAAGTATCATTATAGTACCTAATAATAAATCTATCTTCAAAGTAACTCGTAACTAAAGTTTTCAGATAAATGTAGTCAGGCGTGGACCCCATAGCCTGGCGGGCCATCCCTCATTCTGCGTTCACTCATTCCTCCTTCCCACAGTATATTGTGGGAAGGAACGAGTGAGTGAATGCGCAGTATGAGGCTGGCTGGCCAGGCTACGGACCCCAGGCCCCCCGCTTAGGGGGTGTGGGAAGTGCATGAAATAATAGATACAGTGATGTTCAATTGTGCCCATCATTTTGCAAAAAAAGGTTGAAATATGGAGGTATAAGATTTATGCCTGAAGACAGTATATCTTGTTATTAAATATCGGAACTCATATTATAAGTGACATACATTATACACACTAACTAGAAGTGAGTTCTCAGACAATTGAACATTTATAAGAAAGTGTTTTTATTGAGCTTTAATATGAACAGGTGACACCATTTTACTCTCCTGCGTCTCAGCATCACACATCCATTGCTAAAATGATACAATGTCTAAAACAAAACTTAAAAAGAAAAAAAGTGTTTTGACGAACAAAATTAAGACTCACAGAAGATGAAATGTGTTGATTCGTTTCTAAAAGGTACAGACAACATGAAGTGAATTTCATAACAATTTCTTTATTATTTCTGTCATTTAATTTCTCACGACGACCGCTTCTTTCGGCGTGTTTCCAATTGATGGAAGCTTTGGTCACATAGTAAAACATTCAACTACACTGAAAAAACTAAACAAAAACAATTCTGTTCAATTCTGAATCCATCTGTGTGATCTGATTTCTCTGTATCTAATGAGGCGTTCATAACCTTCAACAACAGGCCACAGTCCTTGACTAATATGTCTCTCTTCAAGTACGAAGGCTAAACCAAGAACCAATCATCACCAGAACCCTCACAGAACCTGTGACGTCTTGCTCACGTTTCAATTACAACCGGAACTACCCTTAGCCTATGGCACAAAAAAAAGGGGGGGGGGGGGGGGGGAAGAAGAAATAGCCCATCTACAAGCTCACAATGTGTCGCATCACGAAACATTGTGAGCTTTTGGATCTATTTTCTCTATGGTGGTGTGATCCTTTAGGATTTTAATGATTCCGGTCCGTTTGACGATTCCAATATGGGATTCTAATTGTACCCTTACAGGTCTGTAACTCAGTGTGTACAAATGGAACCAAATGGACCCTTACAGGTCTGTAACTCAGTGTGTACAAATGGAACCAAATGGACCCTTACAGGTCTGTAACTCAGTGTGTACAAATGGAACCAAATGGACCCTTACAGGTCTGTAACTCAGGGCGGATTCACACTGCAATCCGTTTGATTAGAACTGATTCTGAAACCGGTTGCTGGTTCACGCTGGCCAGCATTCACATTGGCAGACCTTCTGGCCTCCCTGGAGATCACTAGCACTATACAGCCCGGTCCTATAGGTGGCGGTATGCACATAGTGTCATCAACTATGCGACATTGCTGATGGTGGTTGCCAATAAATTCAGGCACGAAAGTTGGTGTAACAATTCAATGACGCGCGACAGCGCAGTGTGGAACATTGTTGCAGTGGTCTTGGGTCTCGCACCCCCCACACCTCGACAAGACAAACAAGCCTATTTGCATATCAATTGACCTGTGTCGCTGATCTACAAGCTCACACTGACCTTGCATCCGCGACGCGTTGTGAGCTTGTAGATCTGCTATTTTCCAGGCGCATAAACGTGCAGAATGATGAGCGAGACATGCAGCGCAGCGCACGTTATTATTTTAATTATTTAATAATCAACATGGCTGAAACGCTTGTGGCTTAATATTCACATTAATGGCACGTCAAGCAGGCACAGCAGTGCACAAGCATGTGCCAAGGAATCTATAACATCGAAACAAAAGTCAGGGATAAAGGAATACTTTTAGGCTATTTTCTATCAACAGCGGTAAGTCATTTTCGGTTTGTTTTCATGGTTTAACAGTTCATGGTTTAACTTGTAGGCTAGTGCTTTCTCTTTCTGCTTTTCTTTCCCGACGGGCGACAGCGCACACACATGCATGCACGCACGCACCAAGCCCCCCCCCCCCCCTCCCGCTGTAAATCTGATCCCAGAGCAGCATAACCATCATCTCACAGTTACAGCCATACTTCATGTCGCTGCCTCGCGGCTAATAACGGACCTGAATCTGATCCTAGGTCAGCCTAGATTACAGTCCCGTGTTCCGAATGTTTTAACGGAGCGCCGGTTCTGGCCGTCCCGTCTCACTTTCACCCCTGCCTCAGTGCGCTGGTGCGAGACAATAAATAACTGTTCGCCAATTGCTACTTCTCCCAATTGGAAGTACATGACACCAGTCCAGCGCACCACAGTAGTAGGCTAACTGGTGATATAAAACATATAAACGAATTTTAGAAGACAGTCCTACAAGCAAGCAATCTCTCTGTGAGATGAAGTCGCTGATCCCATGGCCATGTCGACAACTGTTACCCAGTGTTTATTTGTGCCGACGGCTGACTCGTCGACATTATATGAGGTCACGTTCAACATCAATACCGTTTTTGAGGCCGGTTGCTTCACACTGCGGCTCACCGGTCTCGAGGTCGCACAATGCAGTCTCGAGACTACCTCTTGAGGTGGTTTCGAGGCTATCCGTTTCTGAGGAAGACCGCACGCTTCACACTGTCAAAACCGGTTTAAACATCTGCCAAGTAGCCTCGAGACCGGTCTCGAGACCGCAGTGTGAATCCGCCCTCAGTGTGTACAAATGGAACCAAATGGACCCTTACAGGTCTGTAACTCAGTGTGTACAAATGGAACCAAATGGACCCTTACAGGTCTGTAACTCAGTGTGTACAAATGGAACCAAATGGACCCTTACAGGTCTGTAACTCAGTGTGTACAAATGGAACCAAATGGACCCTTACAGGTCTGTAACTCAGTGTGTACAAATGGAACCAAATGGACCCTTACAGGTCTGTAACTCAGTGTGTACAAATGGAACCAAATGGACCCTTACAGGTCTGTAACTCAGTGTGTACAAATGGAACCAAATGGACCCTTACAGGTCTGTAACTCAGTGTGTACAAATGGAACCAAATGGACCCTTACAGGTCTGTAACTCAGTGTGTACAAATGGAACCAAATGGACCCTTAAGGTCCAGAGTTATGCTGGTCCTTGAAATTAAAAGGTTTAAGGTCAACCGGTATTGTAATTGTATAGCAGACGCGTAGTCAACACACCAGCTCTTGCCCTGACAGTGATAAAAGAAAAAACAGTCGAACCCTAGTTTTGGGTTCCAAGATGGGCCAAACGGGGCCAAGAAGAACCACAACAGGCCACAGACTTTCCTAACAGACAGGCCAACCTGCGTTAATGAGTAACGAGACGGAGTTGTTATGTCCGACAAGACGGATTCACAGAAAGAGAAATTACAGAGAAAAAAAAAAGGAGATTACTTTAGTGAGATGATGATTAAACAGATCGTTAGTAACTGGGACAGACAGCTGCTGCCAATCAGCTGCACTCAACACGGTAACAAAGCAGCACTGAAACGTCTACTGAAACTCAACGGCCTCCCAGATTCACTGCAGAAGAGAACAGATCTTACTGTGTGTGTGTGTGTGTGTGTGTGTGTGTGTGTGTGTGTGTGTGTGTGTGTGTGTGTGCGCGCGCGCGCGCGCAGTGGTTCTCAAACTTTCACATTTCAAGATCTCCCCTTAACTCTGACCAGGGTTCCCACACATTTTTACCAATTAGTTTCCAAAACCTTTCCAGAATATTTAACCCAATTTCCAGGACTATATAACAATAATTCAGCTCAATAACAGGTCGCTTACTCCTATGCGCAATGCCCAAAGACAGGCAGTGTATGCCAGTGGTTCTCACTCAACCTTTTCAGGCCGTGGCCCCCGAAATAATCATATTTTAACTGGGGACCCCCACCCTAACAAGCACTACGGGTTGAGGAATTTTGTATAACACGGTTCTATTGTGAAAATAGCAGATATACATGCTCACAACGCCGTGAGCATGTAGATCGGCTATTTTCACAATTTCTGCCTCTAATATTTGACAATTTGGCCCATGTTTAATTTGTCATTTCAAAGGTATTAACAAAATCAATAACCAAAGACAATGCATAGCTATTTTTTCCAGGACCTTCCAGGACCCTTGATCAATTCCAAAACTTTTCCGGTACTGGAAAAATATTTTTCTAATTTCAAAATATTTCCAGGAATTTCATGACCGTGGGAACCCTGTCTGACAGCGTACAAATGGAACGAAATGGACCCATCAGGGTCTATTTGGTTCCATTTGTACACTGTTAAGAGTTACAGACTTGTATGGGTCAATGTAGACCCCCAACAAGGAACCCACAAAGTCCCTAGAATCCACTTTGAGAACCTCTATGTTAGAGCCTGTGGTTTTGACCCATATTTGATGCACAAGTAAATAGTAAATACCGGTATACATAAAAATACACACAATGATCTGAACTTTATTTTCATTAAACCACCTCTATCGTCTAATAGATCTATAGCTTGCAGATGGGCCATTTTTCAATCGTTTTGGAAAGCCTTTCTAAATGGGGACGGCAGGCCGAAAGTGGTTAAAAAGTCTGTCTACGTCATTTTAATTTCAGACACCGACGTCGTCAACAAAGTCAAAATAATGGCCGATATTTCACTCTGGCTCTTGTGTGGGCGTGCGTGCACGTGTGTGTGTGTGTGTGTGTGTGTGTGTGTGTGGCCGTGCGTGTACAACTGAACCCAGACCAGCTACATTACGGTCCCAGTTCAGGATTGTATCCGTGTGCAAAAAAACTAACTGGACCTGGTTGAAGACGACTAATTAATGACTTGAGAACCCTCTTTAGTGACTCACTCACCGAAGGTCACCTGGAAAGTAGTCTCGCGAGGCCAGACTGTTGCCTCCGCGATTTGGGCAAATGCTCCCGGCATACAGTCTGGCAAACGGAAATAGAAACGATGAGCGCGAGATAAAGCGGATGTGACGCAACCGCTCCCTTGGTGCAGTAGCAATAACATGTCCTACTGGAAGCGTTATGTCTCCTTTCAATATTTCTGGGGCCGTTATTTCGTCTTTCTCTGGTGTTATTGGTGTTACCTCCATGATGTTTTCAAACGTTTTCTATACACCCATAACAAGAATAGGCCGCTCGTATGACTTTGTCTGAGCTATTGTGTTTTTGTTATGTTTCCAATGGGACTACAGTTCAGTGCAGCACTGGCTACTTCCGATACTCACCGTTCGGGAGCTGCCGTTCCAGACTCTATAAAGCATTCGGAGATTGTGGAATAGTTGTCTGGCTACGCGAGACTACCCCGAAAGTAATGACAGGGTGGGGCTGGGGGTGAGGGTCCCCAGGATGGGTGGGCCTGGGGGTCCCCAGGATGTGTGGGCCTGGGGGTCCCCAGGATGTGTGGGCCTGGGGGTCCCCAGGATGAGAACCATAAAAGTGTTAAAACGTGTTAGGTGTCTTCCATGTTTAAATGGTGTAGAGGCAGAGGTTCTCAAAGTGGGGTCCGGGGACCGTCTAGGTTGCTTGAGGGGGTTCCAATGGACCCTTTCAGCAGGGGTTTTCAAAGTGCGTGACGGGGCACCCTGGGGTGCCGTGATGGCAGTCCACGGGTGCCGCGAGATCATTTGATAATATTTGGAATTCATCAATATCACTACATCAATATCACTTCACTATGCTTAGTAAAACAGACCTGATTTGCACTGTACTTGATGAGTTCTTTTTCCATCTATGACAACTCTCTTCACCAAAAATAGCCGATCTACAAGCTCACAACGCGTCACAACGTAGATTGGCTATTGTAGAACCGTCCCCCCAGAATAGGGATGCTGGGGTTCAAGTGGTTAAACGTCAAGTATAACGTTATTTTCAGTCAGTTTCGATGGAAACGGACATTTCTCCAATAGGATGTTAAGATTCTAAAAATTAACAGTGTAATTCAGGGGTGCCGTGATGAAAAAGTTATTTACAGGGTTGTCCTGAGTCAAAACAGTTTGAAAACCCCTGCCTTACAGGTCTGTATGATAGATTATGTGAGAGTGTGTACAAATGTACACATGTTGTACACACATGTTATGGGGGGGGGGGGGCACCACTGTGAGAACCACTGATGATGAGAGGTGGGGGGAGGGAAAGAGAGAGAGAGGGGTTGGGGGAGAGTTTTCTCTGATGTCAAAAACACTGCGTCCCAGAATGTATTTTCTTCTTCTTCTGCCGTTCATCAAACCTCCTGACGTCTGTCCGTCCAGCCATCTGTAGACAGACAGACAGACGGAGGGATGCTGGGAGGGAAGCCGTCTGTCTGCTTGGAGGAGACAGACAGTTAACTGTCTCCTTTCAGAACGCCAAGGCAACTCTGCAGCAACTGAAGATTCCCCTGGACACACACAATGCATTCAGGTTAGTTTTATGTTCGTTTTCATTTCCTAAGACACCCTGGGCAAAGTGTCCTAGACCAGTGGCTCCCAAACCTTTTAGCTCGGGACCCAACAGGGAGATTAGACGTTTGATTATTTTAAATTAAATTACTTAGAACATCGTGATTGATCATCATTGAGTAGTGATGCGCGGAAGTGGGGATTGAACCCGGGACTCCCACTCGCCAGTCCAACGCACAACCAGTCGTGCTAATAGGGCTGAGCCCGATTTTTTTTATCCATGAAAATGAATTCATGACATTTTTGGGGATTTTTTTTTTTTTTTTTTTTAATCTTTTGAAATAATAATTAAAAACAAAATGTAGGATATAAAAAATTAAGTTATACTGCGTAAGTTGCTCAACAACTGGTCATTAGCGGTATTGCAGGTATTTTACAGAAAACCGTGGTCACGTCTGCTTTTTTCGGCTGTTTTTCACCCGGGGCTGCCACGGACCACCGCCCCGGTGGTCCGCGGCCTCCTGCGCCTCGCCGAGACGCATCCGTAGAGGGGTCTCGCGTCCCACTACGACCAGATGTTCGGGAGTTACGGTCCCCTACACCAAGGTAAATGCTGTTGTTACGATGAGGCAAGCTACTTCCTGAGAAGATGGCAAGATGCACTGTGATTGGCCGGTAGTGTATGATCCGCGCTGGGATTGGCCGGTAGTGTATGATCCGGGAGACAACGTATACGGAAGGATGCAGATGACGTCATTTTGCCGCGAAATCCGGTCCCCGGCCAGGCTCATAGAAAACATATTTTGAGAAGCCTTTCGGGGCTGAAATTAACGGAGTGGGTGATTTAATAGTTTAGCGATTTAAATGTAAGATTTGTTTAATTGAAAAAGTTACACAGTATAACTTTAAGGGACCAATACAAATGTGTCAGCGACCCACAAATGGGTCCGGACCCAGTGTTTGGGAAATAGTGTCCTAGACTCTTTTAACACCCCCTAGCACTCACCACCTCACCCCCTAGAACTCACCTCTTAAGACTCCACCTCACCCCCTAGCACTCCTCATTCCTTGTGTCACTATAATAGTCCATTGTTTCTCAACCTTTTTTCTGCATGGGCACACTTTTCATGTCCCAAGAATCCATGGGCACACCAACATAATACGGGGGAGTAAATATCGTCACTGTCAGGAAATCTCCAAGTTTCAAATTTGTAAGTTTCTTCATAAAGCAAAGCCCTGCTTCATCATACAAGGCTGTCGCACAACAGTAGTGAAAACAGCAGATCTACCAAAGGTCCCCAAGCAACCTTAGGTATGGGTGCAACCTTAGGTATGGGTGCCAACATTGGCACAGGGGAGGGTGATCACTGGTACACTGGCACAAGTGTGTGAAAGAGAGGACTTTTTTCTACACAATGAACACATTGAGTGCCTAAGGTGTCCAGGCACATCTTAGCATTTCCAAACCTGGAGTTCCATGGGATCTTATTCGTATAGTGGTTCGAATATGTGAACATTCTGTGAATGCCCTAGTGGAGAACAGTGTTGTGTACCTTGGCGTGTTTGAGTTCTAACTCGGCCAGCTCCACCAGATTCTTTCTGAAAGCTGCCACTCGCCTCGTCTTGAAATCGATGAGTTCTGAGAACACAAAAACACACAGACATTTTTATTTCATAATAACGTGGACCGACTTACCAGGATACCAATTTTATCCAATCAGGAGATAAAACTCATACCTACATGATGTAGGATAAACAATAGGAAGTGATGAAACAAAAGAAAATGAGCAGACACATTTTGAACCGTAACACTAAACAATTGAAGCCAGGCTCTCTAAGATACAATGACTAATCGACACAGACAGGGGCGTCACAAGGGGTAGGAAAGTGGGACTGAGTTACCAGGGCCCAAGGTGGAGGGGCCCTAGTAACTTTAGCTATTGAAAAATAGCAGATATACAAGCTCACAGCGCGGCACCGAGTGCCGCGCTGCGAGCTTGTAGATCTGCTATTTTTGAAAAGTCGTGAAAATGTGCGCAAATCTTTGAATATATGTATTTTTTGAAGTGAAGATTTGTAACTCAAATTTTGCTTCTGGGGGGGGGTCCCTGGAACTAAATATTTTGAGATAGGGGGGGGGGGGGGGGTCCTTCACATGAAAAAGTTTGAGCACCACTGACATGGAAACATAGGTTTCTTGGCACACATTTTCACGATTTTTCAAAAATAGCAGATCTACAAGCTCGCAGCGCGGCACTCGGTGCCGCGCTGTGAGCTTGTATATCTGCTATTTTTCAATAGTTAACATTCATGGGGGGCCCGCAGTGAATCCTTGTACCCAGGGCCCAGAATTTGGTGTGACGTCCCTGGACACAGACGTGCAGAGACAGACAGACAGACAGACTGACAGACAGACAGACAGACAGACAGACAGACAGACAGACAGACAGACTGACAGACAGACAGACAGACAGACAGAATATACAGTACCTTGCTTGGCCGACTCGGAGATCTTTTCAAACTTGTGGCAGCAGATCTGCTGAGTGTTTTCCGCCTGAAGGACGTCTTTATTCTTGGCCCTGGCTTTATCCAGGGCCTTGTTGGCGTTCTCATAGTCCACCAAGGCACGGCCACGCCTGTACAACAGGTCCTGGAACACACACACACACACACACACGACAGGGACAGATTGAGACGTTTAGACCTGACAACCCCATTCTATAAATACAACGTCTCCTAAAGAGTTTTCTGGAAAGCCTGTGTTTCTATATATTAGTGGATCTCAAACCTTTTAACCCATTCTGTGCCCCAGAAAATGTCCAGAGTGCCTCTCGCTGGCTCCATTAACGGCCTGTCTCTTATTTTGAAGGCCAGAAGTCCATAGCGTTAACACTTCCGGTCTGACGTCATCGCGTCATGACGTCATGACGCTCGTCGTCCACGTGGTGTTGGGTAATGGCGGAACGGAGCTTTTCAACATGTGTTTTATTAGCGAGCATCTATTGCCATCCTCCCACTTGAAAGTGTTGTTTGGAGATTAAAGATGAGATTCCCCGTCTGCCTCAATGTTATGGGATTACTATTTTGTGCTCGTGGATCCGTGATGATGAGAAATCAGCGACGGAGATCGGCTCGGAACCTTCCGCCATTGTACCCGGTAGGATAACCACCGTTACAGTAATATATTACTTTTCGCGAGTATACTCGGGATCGGCACTCAGGGTACTCGAGTACTTTTCACGAGTATTCTCGGGAATGGCACTAAATCGGTTAAAATCAAATGACCCCCAGATATGTATTTGGCAGCGGATCAGCAACTTGCATTGAAAAGAATAGCTCTATTTATATATTACCTCTATGGTTCTAAAGAATAGCTCTATTTATATATTACCTCTATGGTTCTAAACACTGCCTGAAGCAGCCTTCCTTCCACAAGATCTAACTTTAATAATATAATAATCAAAACTGGACAATTTCTCTTTCCTCATTCCATGGCATCCATGTGCATCTTTTGAGACCACCAATTATAGCCGGGTGGGATCGATGTAACATACTGATATAACATACGGATATAACATACTGGTCTTAAACCCACGTGTTGTTGCCATGTATGGCCTACTTGACAGTAAGAAGTGTGAGACGGTGTAGGAGAGACAGACAGTAGGAGAGACAGAAAAAGTCAGCTGAGAGGGAGACAGTGTAGGAGAGACAGACAGTAGGACAGCTGAGAGGGAGACAGTGTAGGAGAGACAGACAGTAGGACAGCTGAGAGGGAGACAGTGTAGGAGAGACAGACAGTAGGACAGCTGAGAGGGAGACAGTGTAGGAGAGACAGACAGTAGGACAGCTGAGAGGGAGACAGTGTAGGAGAGACAGACAGTAGGACAGCTGAGAGGGAGACAGTGTAGGAGAGACAGACAGTAGGACAGCTGAGAGGGAGACAGTGTAGGAGAGACAGACAGTAGGACAGCTGAGAGGGAGACAGTGTAGGAGAGACAGACAGTAGGACAGCTGAGAGGGAGACAGTGTAGGAGAGACAGACAGTAGGACAGCTGAGAGGGAGACAGTGTAGGAGAGACAGACAGTAGGACAGCTGAGAGGGAGACAGTGTAGGAGAGACAGACAGTAGGACAGCTGAGAGGGAGACAGTGTAGGAGACAGACAGCGTTACCTTAGCAGCTTGTGACTCTCTTAGGTAATATTTCAGTAAGTCAGCCAGTTTCAGGTCCTCATCTGCTGCAACCCGTGCCTCTATCTTCTACAAATACACACACACACACACACACACACACACACACACACACACACACACACACACACACACACACACACACACACACACACACACACACACACACACACACACACACACACACACACACACACACACACACACACACACACACACACGTGTTAGGTAGCCTAACCAGATAACTGCTTTTTTACTCAATGACATAACCAGTTAATCATTATACTAGTTAAATCCTTAAACATCCATGATCAAAGAAGGATAGTCATTTTGTGTTTTAAAATAAATTCCCAGGCCAGTGTTTAACAAAATATGTGGTTCTCAAATGGGGTATGTGTGCCCCCTAGGGGTAAGCTGAGGAAGTGGACAATAGAAACATTTATTTTGCTGAAATATCATTGATTAACTTTGTGTGAATCTGCTGATCTTGAGTCAATCAAAAAAAGAAAAAAGAAAAAAAAAGAAACTTGAATAGAACAGCCGTCATTGAACAGAAAGCAGTACTTATGTGAACATTATTTGAACATCAAAACAGGGCCTTAATGAACTGTTAAAGCTCACTTTAGAGCTTGAAATATCAGCCCGAGCCCGACTGGTCCCGACGGGTCGGCACGGTGCGGGCTGGGCCTGGCTCAATTTGTCACGTATATGTTTGGGTTGGGTCGGGCTTTTATAATACGGTAGGTAAGCGCAGCGCTGTATCACGTACATATTTAGGCCCGATTAAAGCTGTAGCTCACTCCACTTCTTGTTTGTAATGTTCAATCTATGCAAAGCTGGGTTATCCTTCATTCATAGCACCATATCGTCGCTGTCGGGCGGAAACCTCGTATTTCCAAGTTTCAAATTTGTATATTCTTTTGCAAAGCAAAGCCCTGCTTCATCGTACAAGGCCGTCGCACAAAAGTAGTGAAAACAGCCGATCTACAAGCACACAACGCCTCGCGGTGCGAGGCGTTGTGTGCTTGTAGATCGGCTGTTTTCACTAGTTTAAATCATTTTTAAAATGAAAAATGCAAAACGAACGGTTTTGGACATGCAAGGTTTTCAGCCAACAACGACGATATGCTAGCTATGGTTTTCTCTTGCAGTTTATTAAGCACAATCTTGTAGTCGGCTTAAGGGGAAAACTTTGATTCAGAAATCAGACAAAGGGGATACCGGTACTTTTTTTTCATGGAATTACAGAAAATGACAAACTTTTCCACAATATTCAAATCTTTTGACACACAGCTGTACAAGCTCACAACATGTCGCACAGCGATGCGTTGTGAGTTTATAAAGCTTTTTTTTTTAAATACAACTAACAAATACGTACCCTTGTTTTTTCAAACAGCTCCGAGACCTTCAGAAAAAACCTGAAAAACACACAGGCTTCTATTCATTATTCATATAATAATAAATATTCAACTGTTCATTGCCAACAGAACTTACGGTTGATTTGGAATTTGTTTTGGTGTGCAACAATCATCTATATAATCACTTTTATTGATCATTAAAAAAAAGGTAAAAAAGTTTTAATAAAATAAAAAAATAAATAAAAAAAACAACACAGCAGATCTATAATCTACAAGCTTGTAGATCAGCAATTCTAATTGCATGAGTAATAGATAGAATAATCGCTAATGAGATAATAGAGCGCTTAAGACCTAGAAATATATCGTTATTATTTTAAACCTCCATGATACGATTATTGTTTTTTTATCACGATAAACGATAACGATTATTGTCTCATCCCTAACTATTAGTAGTAGTAATGTAATAAGTACATACTAACTATTAGCAGTAGTAGTGTAATAAGTACATACTAACTATTAGCAGTAGTGGTGTAATAAGTACATACTAACTATTAGTAGTAGTAATGTAATAAGTACATACTAACTATTAGCAGTAGTGGTGTAATAAGTACATACTAACTATTAGTAGTAGTAATGTAATAAGTACATACTAACTATTAGCAGTAGTGGTGTAATAAGTACATACTAACTATTAGTAGTAGTAATGTAATAAGTACATACTAACTATTAGCAGTAGTGGTGTAATAAGTACATACTAACTATTAGTAGTAGTGGTGTAATAAGTACATACTAACTATTAGCAGTAGTAGTGTAATAAGTACATACTAACTATTAGCAGTAGTGGTGTAATAAGTACATACTAACTATTAGTAGTAGTAGTGTAATAAGTACATACTAACTATTAGCAGTAGTAGTGTAATAAGTACATACTAACTATTAGCAGTAGTGGTGTAATAAGTACATACTAACTATTAGTAGTAGTAATGTAATAAGTACATACTAACTATTAGCAGTAGTGGTGTAATAAGTACATACTAACTATTAGTAGTAGTGGTGTAATAAGTACATACTAACTATTAGCAGTAGTAGTGTAATAAGTACATACTAACTATTAGCAGTAGTGGTGTAATAAGTACATACTAACTATTAGCAGTAGTAGTGTAATAAGTACATACTAACTATTAGCAGTAGTGGTGTAATAAGTACATACTTGCAGACGTCAGTATTGTCTTGTGTTCCTAAGCTGTAGAGCGTGGAAGCGATTCTATTGATGTCATCTGCAGCATCTGAGACAAAGAAAAAACAAAAACAATCTGAATCACATTCAGTTCACATTATTATCACATATGGTGCCAACCCCGAGTTTCCCGAGTTTGTATTGGTACCACCGCTGTGCCAACCCCAAGTTTCCCGAGTTTGGGCCGTTTTTGAAGATTTCTTTTTTTGTTTAACCCCCATACCAACCCATTCTTTCAAACATGGCAGCCATGTTTGTTTACATCTGAAGAAAACATAATGGCTGATAAATCATGAATGCCTGAACGGATTTCAAAGCGGATTTTTTTGTTTGAAAGCTGTGAACAGTGGGCACACACGTGGTGCATCATCTAGGTATGGGCGTGCACGATTCGTGCACTATAAATTACATGGAAGTCTATGGAGACCATGGCATCGCGGGACATTGAAGAGAAAAAATCATGGCACCAAAAAAGTTATAATTATCATCATTATAATTAACCGGGAACGCAAAATGCGTTTTTACCTTTCAGGCCCGTAACGCAAAATGCTGTTTATCCTTTCAGACCATGCACGTGACGTGCATGTGACATCATGAATTTAGAGGGCCACCACTTCAAAAATCCATATCACACCACTGGCCAGGATTCAAACCCCAACATTTCTCCTAGCTTCAGGCAATACCTCTCGTCAACCAGTAGGTGTCCTACTCTAGGGGAATGTATCATGTCTAAATAGAAGGGAAGGCATTTTCAAAACTTCTAAAAAGCTCAAAACACACGTGACACATTGTGAACTTGTAGAGAGGTTATTTTAGCTGCTTTTGCGCAAGACTCTTTCAACAAAGTATAAAATAGGGCATACATGTGAGGAAAAACTAAATAAACTAAAAGATCAGATATAGAATGTGGAATGCCTGTGTGGTGCTTGGCTATGACGCAGTGACCGACCCACTGACTGCAAGAGAAATGGAGAGGAGAGAGATGGAGAGACTTACTTTTATGGGATCTGATCATCTTATCAGATTTAGCGGAGGCGTCTTTGACTCTGTTGTGATATTCCAACAGGAAGGTCTTCTCGTGTTCGAAGAAGTCATCTACATCCTGAAAGCACACACACAAAAAATCTTCATTATAAAACATTACTATTTTTTATATTATACTGTTTCGACTGATGATAGGTTCTTGGTTTATCCATGATCCTTGATCAGGGGTCTTAAACGTTTTCAGGCCAAGGACCCCTTAGTTGAGAGCAATGAAGCAGGGACCCCCACAACCTTCTCATGGACTTCATTGTTTGACAGCACATCATCAATGTATTTTGGATTCATGTCAATTTGTGTATTCAGATATTTAACCACTTGAACCGTCAATACTTAGGCCTAATAAACTTGACCTTTCACTGTTATGTACACCAAACCTCTTTGCCGAAAATAGCCAATCTACAAGCTCACAACGAGGCATTGTGAGCTTGTAAATTGTAAATTGTATTTTAAAGTCATTCAACCCTTCAAGATAAAGATTAATATAAATGTGTTACCTAGGGATGGAGCCCGAAAACCGGGTCCATTACAAACCCGGTTCTGAATTTATCGAGACCCGGGTATCAATAAGCTTTTGGCTTGTCGAGCCTGTTATCGGGTCATGACGTCACGTCATGGGCCGCTATAAGGGGCCGGGACGGGAGGTTGCGTCATTGATTGCTGTGTTGTTTGCGAGGTGCCGTTGAACAATGGTTATGGTGGAACGCGTGAAACGCTCAAGAGTTTGGTTACATTTTACTGTAAAAGACAAGGGGAGAGCCAAATGCAATATATGCAGCACGGTTGTTTCATGCTCAGGAGGGAACACTTCTACTATGCAGAGGCACTTGTCCTCAGTGCATCACATTAGACCCAAGTGCAATACCTTTGCATGTCTGCGACGAAAAACACCGCCGGTGCCGTCGGCTGTTGCAGAAGCGGGACAACCGTTCTCTTCCACCCAAGGTATGTGGTGCTTGAAAATATTAATAGTTCCATTGATAATAATCCGTTTGGGTTACTCAAATCCCTGCCATAGAGTTATATTTCACTCCATACGAATGAATCTGTGGCGTCGCCAGCGTGATGTTGCCAGCGTGACGTATTCAATGTGCGACTCAGTCTACCGAAAAGAGCAGATCTACAAGCTCACAGCGCTGTGTGAGCAGACTCGTTGTGAGCTTGTAAATTGGGTATATTTTGGTGCGTGACACTGTCGAACTATGACTTATACATTACACTTTTAAAGAGACGGTACACAACATATTTAGTTTCTTCAAATATATCCCAAAAGTAAAAAGGTTACTTTATTTGTCTGTAAGAAAAGTACTGCATTTGAATGGCCTAGTCAAATGTGGTGCAATGGACATTTTGTTGTTGCTTAAAACAAGGAAGAAATAATGGAAAATAAATAAATAAATAAATATGCATTTTCTGTTTATAAAAGAGTGAATAGTACTGTAAAATTATACTATAGCCTATACTACATTTATATTTACGATTATGATTATAAATCATAACTATATAGCCATTTAACATTAACACTTATTGCATTTATAAATGGCTATTTTATAAGATTAAAATATGTCAAACTTTTGTCATCTTCGTTTATTTTTAGATGGTGATCAGCCCAAGCTTTCCCCAGCAAGCAAGACCACAGCTTCTCCTCCATCTCCACCCCCTGGCCCTCAAATGGCACCAAGCCCCTATAATCAGATTCTGGCCTCCAGAAAGATGGCACCAAACAAAGCAGATGAATGCCACAGGGCTGTCACTAAGTTTGTGGTGAAGGGGCTGCATGCCTTTGCCACAGTTGAGTCACCCTGGTTTAGAGAGATGACTAATGCCCTCAATCCACGTTATACCCCTCCCTGCAGGACTGTTCTGTCCAACACCCTAATCCCTGCATGGTATGAAGTAGAACGACAGAATGTCCTAACCGAGCTCGAAAATGTGGCAAAGGTAGCCATTACAAGTGACGGCTGGACGAGCATAGCACAGGACCACTACATCACTGTGACCACACACTATATCAACCAAGGCAAACTTCACCAAAAGGTTCTCCGGACCAAAGCCGTCTACCAGGCACAGACTGGCGATACAGTGGCAGTGGAGATTGGGGATGTGATGGAGGAGTTTGGAATTGCACACAAGGTGTTTGCAATTACAGTGGACAATGCATCCAACATGTCTGTTGCTGTGAAAAAGCTGGACCTCCTCAAAATTGGATGCTTTGCCCACACCCTCAACTTGGCAGCACACAAGGTATACTGCATTCCCACAGTGACCCGGTGGGCAGCAAAACTGAGATCAGTCATTGTGTGGATGAAGAGATCTACTATGGCCAAAACTGTACTGAAAGAAAAGCAGGTGCTCCTCAAACTTCCTCAACACACAATGATTCTGGACGTCAAAACCAGGTGGAACTCTCTGTTCCTGATGGTTGAAAGATTCCTCGAACAGTATCCAGCTCTTCTAGCTGCAGCAATAGACCAACGAATAAGAAGACCAATGGAGAGGGACAAACTGGACAAAGTCACTGATGAGGACTTCTCCAAACCAGAGCAGTTCATCAAGGTATGATTCTATATTCTTCTTTTATTGTGACAACTTTTTTTTACACTGTTTATATTATGTTTTTTATTATTATTATTTCTTTTTTACAATATATTTATTAGATTTTCTTTTTGTTACAGAGAATACAATACATTTAAAATTGATTTCCCCTGTGAGATAATAAAGGTATCATCTATATATCCATCTATCTAAGGTGATGAAGATCCTGTACACCTCTACAGTGTGTGTATCAAGTGAGAAGAGCCCCACCTGCGGTCAGATCCTTCCTATACTCGAGAAACTGAAGGAGCACTTCGCAGTTCTGGAGGAAGACACTTTGTTTGTGTCTGCCATTAAACACAAGATTTGGACGGACCTCTCTGCACGTTACCAGGAGGACCACATCCATGCCTTCCTGGAAGAGGTGACTGCGATGGACCCCAGGTTCAAAGCGAAGAGTGACAGCGACTCCACCTGGGACCGTCTAGAGAAAGCTTGTATAGCAGCCAATGCCACAGGTACTGTACTGCTCTTGTTTTTTAGTTTTTTTTGTTTCTCTTATCTATCTTTTTTTCTTACTTCTATGTAACTTTGTAAATAACTGTATACTGCTGTGCTACAACTGGACAACTGAATTTCCCCCTTGGGATAATAAAGGTATCTATCTATCTATTTATCTATCACAGAGGCAGAGCAGTTCCTAGACCCTGAGGACAGTGACACCACCCAGGAGGAGGCACAGTATGATGGCGATGATGATATTATGGATGACGGCACACTGGTAGAAGAGCATCCTGTGATTGCGGGCACTCCACGACAGCCTAAGAAGAGCGCCTTGGAGGAGCTGTTTGCAGAGGAGGAGCAAGAGCTGCTCACAATCCAGCCAAACAAGGTGACCACGGCTCAGAGTGTTCGCCAAGAGATCATTCTTTATAGAAACCTACCTGCAGTCTCTATGGCAGAAGACCCTGTCCTGTGGTGGTGGGGAAGGAGAGGCACCCTGCCACTACTAGCTGAACTGTCCAACAGCTACCTCTGTGTTCAAGCCTCCTCAACTCCCTCAGAGAGGGTCTTCTCCACTGCTGGGGATACCATCAGCCTGGAGCGATCCAGGCTGATGCCTGACAAGGCAGACATGCTAATCTTTCTTCAGAAAAACACTTAGCACTGTGCTTTTATTAGTAGCACTGTGCTTTTATTAAAAGACTATTTTACAAAAAAAAACATTTATTTTCTTTAACTTTGAGTTTGAAGGAGCAATTTGTTGTACATTTATTGCATGTTGCATGTTGTGGTTAAATGGTGCATGTTGTTGAATATGTTTTATTTTTTATTTTCTTGTTTGATTTTTAAAATGAATGCCCAGAAATGTAATGTATGTAGACCTTTACTGAAGCACAAAGCTCAAGTCACTCACTAGTGGCCAATAAAAGAAAAGCTTCAGAATTTATTGTTGTCTCAAGTCTTTCCCCAAAATATTAGAAAAAGCTCAATAGTAGGCTCGATAAAAGCCCGGCTCGATAAGCATGATCGATAAGGTGCTCATTATCAATAAAAATTAACGAGCTCCATCCCTAGTGTTACCTTCACTCCAGACACCATAACTCCGTCTGCTGACTTGACCACGTTCTTGAAGAAATCCTCCAGCTTCTCCTTCTTGTTTTTCCCTCGAACACTCAGCTGAGAACAGGTCAAAAACATGTCAATAACATCAACACAACAACTGGGGGACTCTGTGGTCAACTGAGTATTAGTGGTCAAGTGGTTAATAAAAAGTTAACACGGCTAGCACGGTTGTATCAGAGGTAACGAGTCTGTTAGCCTGTTCAACCTCTCGCCCTACTTTTTGCCGCCGGTCTCACGCTCACCGCGCTGACCGCTCGGTGGGGCTGTACTGTACTTAACGGTACAAAAGTACAATTTTGAGGTCATTTGCAATACTTTTACAGGAGGGTGAATGGCATGGTATTCGTTTCAGGACAGTGTGCTAGAATCTAAACACAGAGCACCAATGGTTTCTAGTAGTGTGGAAGTGTACTCACGTCCTGATTGTATTCCAGGAACACGTGGAAGTTGAGGTCCTTCCTGAGGACCGGATGAGCAGCGACACGACACAGAAACACCTCATGCATCGCTACCGTCTTCTTAAAGATAGCCAAGTACTCCCTGTAACACACAATGACAGTCATTTCAGTCAGGTCACTCACGAATAGTAACCAATAAAGAATGAACAAATATAGAATCAAGTACCAATATTTATTTATTGTAAACTGTGAGTGCAAGTATACATTGTAATATTTCATCTTGGCATTCAGGCTCTGCAACATCTCTCCCTGCTCAGCACAATTAGAAAGCCATCATTAACCATTAAGAGCAGGGAGAGGTATATATAGAACTAATAGCAGCAATAGTGGTGGTGGGAGCAAACAGCACCTAACAAACGCAAGGGAATCAGGATGAATACAGACTCAGGTGACCTTAAATACCCACCCAATTGGTCACCTGATTGCCACATCAGTGTATGGGTCTTGCACATCACTGAATACACCCATATAGTACCGCACAGGGGGAACTAACCTCTCAGGCTACGTATCATATTTAACATTACTTTGTCTATTGTTTTATGAAATAGCAACTTGTTACTTAAGTAATACCAGTTTAACAGGCTTAAAAACATATCTAGCAGGAAAAGAGACAACAAGAGCGATTTACAACAGAAAGCCAACTAACTATTAGGAGGATAGGTTCAAAATGTAACAATTACATTGTTTCACTTTGAACCGTTGCTTTTAAAACAAGCTTGTAAATAACTGTTCCAACTTGATTCTGTCCCATTTCCCTTTTGTTTAGATCAACGGTGCTGCAGCCGTTCCTTTGAACAGCGTCTCTCGACAAAATAAATGTGTCCGTTGCCCGTTCCATAAAAGCATAGCCTACCCTATCATTTATTCACGGGCTGCTTGAGCAGTGCTGTGTGGCCCAGGCTAGCTTGCTGTGTGCTCATGTTAAGAGCTTCAGCAACAATCAGGGCACCTCTCAACACCGACGTATTGATTTATTTCTGTACACTGCAGCCTGCCAGTCACAACGTGGGACAGCGTCTCAATTTGTGAGACGCCTAAAAAGTGATGGAAATGTGAGACTGTCCCAAGAAAAGGGCTGCCATCCGGTCACCCTAGTCTAAGTGTACTATAAGGTCCTAGTACACCTAAGACAGGCAGCCTCTGTGGATAGCTTTAAAGCACAGCTCCAGACCCGTTTCTTCACTGTTGCTTTTAGCGGATTTTGAAATCCCTGTAATGTTAATTATGTCCGCACGGTTTTGAAAAGGTTTCGTTTTTATGGTACTCCTTATTGATGTTTTAAATGTTTTTAATGTTGTTTTGTGTTTTTATTTTATTTTCTGCTTTATTGTTAATCATGTGTACCTTTTTCTGTTAAGCACTTCATTTCTGCTCTGTAAAGAACTTTGAGCTGCATTTCATGTCATGAAAGGTGTTAGACAAATAAAGTGTAGTATTATTATTATTATTATTAGACCTACCGCACATAAACAGAGCTGCTACCTTTAAATGCATTTTAAAGGCTTTTAAATAGTTTTGAGAAAGAAATGCTGTCTGAAAGTGACTGCAAGGGATTGCTCCTATTTAACTCAAAAAGCTTTATACACCGTAATGTGACATAGCGCAGTTCAACACAAAACTGTACATACTTTCCCCATTTTAAATTTGTATTATTTTGACACTTTCTTTGGCAATGTAAACGTATGTTTTCTCGTGCCAATAAAGCTCTGTTGAATGTAATGTAATTGACAGAGAAATGACTCACGCCTCCAGCTCCTGTTTCATCTTGGTAAACTCCTCCTTGGTCATGGACCCCTCCCCCTCCCCCAGCTTCTGCAGCTTCTCTCTGGAAGCATCAAAGTCAGGCCTGGGAGGGGCAGGCGGGATCTGAACACAGAACACAACACAACACATCTATTAGGACTAGCATTATCTGAACACAACACACAAAACACTCATCACTAACATTATTGGCCCCGGGTGGCACAGTGGTAAAGTCCTGCCCACCAACACAGAAGTTGTGGGTTTAAATCCACCACTGTGCCAACCAGCTTTGTCGGGCGTCTATGAGAACATTTGGAAATCAATTTGAGGATTGATCTTTAATAATAACCAGTCAATACTTAAACCAGTAAGGCTCCCTAAATGGGAGATAAGCAACTGCCCGTCAGGTCAGCAACCTCATGGTGGCGCTAGAAGAGGGCCATGTGAGAAATCAGGGGTGGAGGTTGTGGTTTGCCAGCCAAGGAGTGTGTGTGCAAAGTTTGGCATAGATAGGCGCAACGGTACCTGAGATAAGAGTAGGGCCAAAAGTGTGACGTGACGGACATCCTGACTGACGGAGGGACTGACTGACAGCCAGCCGGTGGAGGTTTTCATTGCAACCCGACGGTTGCAATCAATATCTCTGTATGATTGCATGAGTACTTTACTTGCACATTTATGCCAAATATCTAAATATAACTTATTTTAAATTTCACAGACATCTTGTGTATAGCAAACTAAATACAGTTGCTTCCCCACTCTTACACACTTGCCTGTCAGGCAACCTGAAAGCAAACTCCAATTGCCAGAACGTTTTATTTACTTTCCACGGGCAGGCGGGCAACCGTTAGCATCAACCTCTGTCTAGTGTCTACAATGCTCTACTTTACATTCTGTACACCAAACATGACAACAGGCCCACACTGAAATCTGCACATTACATATATCATTTTGAGTCTGCCACGGCCTACTAGTAGTTGAGGAGTTTGTCACCTGTCCTGAAGTGATTCATCTTTCTTGGAGTTAAAATAACGCATTGAAAACTTACTAAAACTTGGCCCATGGGAAAATAAACCACACATTTTATACAAATATTATATAGTATCTGCAGCCATTGCACATACACAATGAAACTGCGACAGTACAAGAAAATACACCTCACCTAGTCACGGTACTTAAGCTCAGAGTGTGTGAGCGAATGTGTGTGTAAAAGCACTTCTCATGACCTTCTTCTATTAGTGTGTTTAAAATGTATTGGTTTTGTTTTGATATCTGGAATCTGTACAGGTTGTGATGTCTAGCTTTTAACTGGATTGCTGCATTTCCCTTCTGCAAAACAAATGTACCCTTGGGTACAAATAAAGAACATTGAACCTCAAACACAGCAGCACACAACACAATCCAACTAGTAATACAATTATCTACCTCTCAGTAGCTCTGTTGGTACCGCAACCGTACACTATTCTTTAACAGCACAGTCACCAACTGTACAATCAACACATCAAGCTATCACACACAAATCACCAACTACTACAACCCTTAACTATCATAATCACTAGGTAATAGTAATACAACCATTATCTATATATTCTCTATCTATCAAGTCACTAACTAGCCGATCTTCCCACAATTTCATACAAAAAAAAAAACGAATAGCGTCACCTAGCATGACATGGTGAATTTGCGACCTCTCCTTTATCTGTCCTTGCCGAAAATAGCAGAACTACACGCTCAAAACTAGGTGCAGTGCAACACTATGTGAGCTTGTAGAATGGCTATTTTGTTGGCAAAGACATTTGATAGAGTGAAAAAAAGACTTTGTATATTATAAGTACCTTTTACCAATTATAGAGGGTTTAAATGTATAAACGATAATATCGCTTATCGTCCCATCCCTAATTGTCACTCTGTTACCTGCGTCTTCCAGTGCCTTCCTTCTACATAGGATCCATAAGCAGGATCTTTAAAGGAGTAGTTCACCCCCAAAATGACTTTTTTTCCTATTGATTAGTCACGCCATGGAGAGTAGAGTTCAATAATATTTTGGGTTTTTTGTCACTATCCTAAGACAAAAATTTGATTCAAGTAAATTTACCCCCATTGATTCCAGATGGGGACCTGTTTCGAAAAGGGTCCCCATCCGGAACGAATGGGGGTACATTTATTACATTTTTGTCTTAGGAATGCGACAAAAAACTAAAAATATTATTGAACTCTACTCTCCATGGCGTGACTAATCAATAGAAAAAAAGTCATTTTGGGGGGGAACTACTCCTTTAAGGTGATATACTGGATATACAGGGGTTGACACTAAGGTCTCACATGCACTTGCCCGTCGGGCAAGTACAGGTCATGTTCTACTTGCCCAAAGATCATGCCCACTTGCCCGAAAAGTAAATCGTCCATTATAAAATGATCTTTGACTTAGAACTTGTGAACTATGCTCAAAACTGTACTTTTTGGGACATTCAGTGTCTTTTGCAATTGTTTTATAACCATTATCTTTTTTGTACAAAGCAATTCTCTTCTCTGAACCTTTTCTGACCATTCCTTAGACTTAGCCATGTTTCTAACTGCTCTAAACACAGTCAACAAGCTTCTAGTCAGTCCAGATTGCACATCTGATGCAACTATTTAAGCCTTTGATTTATTTATTTCATTCAGTTGTCAGTTTGTGAATTTAGCCAATAAACAAACCAGACTTGCAGAGGGGGGTTGAATAATTTTGAGCACAACCGTATGATTGAATGGTTTCACACTTGTTATATTATAATTGTGTAGCAACAGTAAAAACAGCACATTATAGGTAAACAGTGCTCTTATTTTACATTCCACAGACCAGAAGACACTCGTTCTGGCCACGTTCAGGTATTTATACAGATATCTGGTGTTGTGTTTATAGACGGTTGCCTCCCTTCTCAAACAAGCACTTGCCCGGTTGGGCGACCTGAAAGCAAACTCCACGCACCCCAAAGTTTTATTTACCTGCCGGGGGGCAGGTGGACAAGCCTGTGTGTCAGTGCCTGCATATAAATGTACGCTTGCCATCCCTAGATATGACATGCCTTATCAACACACACATCAGGACCTGGGTCTATTAGGACTTACGATGTAGCCAGCATAGTCTTCATTCTCTATGAAGGAGTCGTGTAGCCAGATGAACTCCTCATGTTGACGGACAACAGAGAACTCATTCTGCTTAAAGTTAGGGAGCGTGCTCTGTAATGACACACACACACACAGACAGACAGACAGACAGACAGACAGACAGACAGACAGACAGACAGACAGACAGACAGACAGACACACACACACACACACAGGAGAAGATTTGTCATGACATCATTTGCCAAAACCTTTCAAAAATAGCGGATCCACAAGCTCCCGTTTCGGCAATTTTGATAGCAGCAAAATAAAATAGGGCTTGTTTTGAGGCGCCCGCTGCCCTAGCGGTCCAGGCGCATACCACATATGCTCTGATGCCTGACATAGTGTCACAGGTTCGAGTCCCGATCCTGACGAACTTTGCTGCATGTCATTAGCCATCTCTCCCCGTTAGCAGATAATAAAGGTTCTAAGCCCCAAAAATATCCTAAAAAGAGAACCAGTGGTCGCAAAATCAGGGTTTCCGGCTTTCCGGTAGCCCATTTTAGCCTGGGCGCCCCGCCCGGGTTAAATGGTCAGCACCTGGCCAAGACGCAGACCGAAAAGCTAAGCATGATCAATTCAATGTCGAGAGCTGCTGCATTACGTCAATCCGTTTATTTAAAATTCAGCATTTTTCCTAGCGTTCAAAAACATTGGTACACGAAAACTCAAACAAAAAGCATCGAACGTCAACACAAGTCGGTCAAATAAGATAGGAGACTATTGTATTGTATTCTATGCCTGTTCGTTTAGGCCCATGTTTTGTGCCTAAGTTATGTTTTTTTTACCTGGTGTAATCGATATGTATAATATTTCATGATGTCTGACTTCTCTCTTTTTTAGGGAAGTTACCCGAACACTGAAGAACTTTGAATTGCAGCCCTGTGTGAAAGGTGCCATACAAACAGTATAAAAGGGTATTTGCGACTGTAGGGAGAATTTACTATCAAACGCGGCAGCTGACCTGTTGTGACATCACATTGTTGACCCATATTTGGCAATGCCCACATATGGACACTCCATATATATGGCCAATACAGAATTTATTTACATAAGCCCCAGTGTCTATAGCTGACCTGCCCAAATATGGAGATCCCTGATGTCATCAATATTACTGAATTTCCCCCTTGGGATAATAAAGGTATCTATGTATTAAAGGTATCTATCTATGCCCATAGCTTGGAATGCCCATATATGGACCTATTGTGTGTCTCATGTGGTCTATAACATAAGACATCTATGATGTCAGACGTTAGTCATATCCATATTTGGGAAAATATTTTGTCCAACTTAAACAACCAACCGCAACTCGAATCACACTTGCACATTAATTCCGTCCTGCCCTTTAGGGCGAGGTCGCTTTTCGCCCTTAGGGCGTCTTATTGGTATTAGTAGTAGTATTATTACCACTACTACCTCCATCTGTCTACAGATCTACTGAGTCGTACCTTGGTGTGAACTGTGAACTTGACTTTGTCCCTCTCGCTCAGAGCATCAGAGATGTCAACCTGGAGCGTCGCATCCGTCTGCAGGTCTACGTTCACTGGCCGTGGCTGGAACACACACACACACACACACACACACACACACACACACACACACACACACACACACACACACACACACACACACACACACACACACACACAATAAGAACCAACATTTTGTGTGGTTCCTGTATATATGTGCAGTTGTTCATAATAATAATACAAGACACACTGACACTCAAAGAGATAAGACGAACCCTGTGTGTGTGTGTGTGTGTGTGTGTGTGTGTGTGTGTGTGTCAGTGTGTGTGTGTGTGTGTGTGTGTGTGTGTGTGTGTGTGTGTGTGCGCGCTTGTGTAAACAAACATGCGAGTGACAGGCATGTGACACACTGCTGATTGGTCGCATAGCCTGCAGATCTGTGAGTTGCTGTCCATTCTTTCCTTCATGTTTTACTAGCTAGTCACTGACACTGATAACACTTGTACGTTAATAAACATTTGTTTTCTAATTTATGTTATTTCTTAGATTTATTTTATTAAATAATGAAATAACTTGGAAAAAATCATTGCATCTTTCTTTAATTCATGAAAATCTTTATAGCTTCTTGGGGATGATTTTTGAAAATTATTTTAAGTAGTATAATAATAAAAAATCGGAAACAAAAAATGGGACCCATATAAATGAGGGTCCGCGACCCAGTGTTTGGGAGCCAGTGTGGGACACAGAGAATGTTTTGCTTTGTCAGCTGAGCCCAATAAACGCTCCAGTCCAGCCTGAGCCGACATGCACTGCACAGTGATCACATCATGCAGCTCCACCAGGGCGGCGGCCTTAATTCATCAGACAAGTTTAACGTTCAAAAGAAAAACTCTTAATAAAGAACAATAAACAAATCACAGTAATGATCAGCATCCTAATGTAAAAAAAAAAAAAGAATCAACTTACTCCTCTGTCTTCCTCGGAGAGGAAGTCAGGGCCGTCATCCAGCCCTTCCTGCTTGGATGTAAACACAAACACAAACACACAAACACGTTAAAACGGGACGCCGTTAGGGCGCGACGCGGCCGGCGGCCCGCCGGGCGACACAGGATGATGTGTGAACGGCCTGTCTGGGACAGCAGAGACAACTGAGAGGACAGAGAAACATAAGATAGATGGATCTGTAGGCAGGGAGAGAGCTGGAGAGAGGAGCACTCACCATCATGGCTGCTGACGGGTGGAGCAGGGCACCAGCGGAAGTCACGTGAGGACGTTGTGTGACGTAACGCGGGAAGTGGCTGTCAGTGGTCGGAAAGTGAAGTGCTCTGATTTGATCTGATTTATATTTATTATTTAGTTTTAGTTTTTTGAGCGGTGCAAACCGCTCCCACGTTTGGCTGAGTGTGTAGGTCTGTGTACCTGCAGTGTGTCCCTCCCTATGTATGCAGTAGCAACAGCTGCAAATACCACTGGTTGACCTCCGTGAAGTTGGCACCCCATATGTTGAATACATATAAAAATGGTGTCATTCTTTAGTGCTGGATTTGTGCTGAATTGTGCCGTACATTTTATAGTTTGTGTATCATTTTTTAGATATTCTAAGTGATAGTTTTGCTGAGGCTTGCACCCCAATTTTTTTGGCTCCAAATCGGGAAAAAGTTCTCATTCTTTAGTGCTGGATGTGCTCTAATTTGTGCCATTGAAATCATCAATTGTGTTTTTATATTTTTATATATATATAAATATGTATATGGTTATGAATTAGCAGATTTAGCAGCAGTATAGTGATTGCCCTACAGAGGGCGGTGTAGAGCAGCAGTATTTCATTGTAGAAGCACATGCGAGCAGTACAGTGGTGTTGTGTAGAATATCTCAATAATGATAGCAGCACAAATTATAAAATGTACGGCACAATTCAGCACAAATCCAGCACTAAAGAATGAAACCATTTTTATACATGTTTCCATCATATGGGGTGCCAACCTCACAGAGGTCACTGGTTGACCCTGACTATATCTACTACGTATAGTACTGTGTTCTATCTGTCTGTCATTCAATGTTATATGAGATACTTCAATGGTTTCCTGTGTAAATAAGCCAAGTGCTTTTCTAGGATCTCCTTTTAGTTGACCTTGTACCAGTGAACTGTACCGTCATGAAACTGTACCTTGCAAACTTCTAGTAAAGTCTTCAATCAATCAATCAATCAAAGACCTACCCTTCAAATTATACCCAATGGTATTGTTTTGTTTGATTGATTAGTGCTTGTATTCAGCTATTTGTATGTAATATTTAATTTCAGATGGACAGTCAACATTCTTTCTGTTCCTTTTCAGATATATTCTGTAATCATCTATAGCAGGGATTTTCAAAGTGGGTGACTGGGCACCCTGGGGTGCCGCAACGTCAGTCTAGGGGTGCCACGAGATAATCTGATAATATTTTAAATGTATTTGGGCCTGTGAAGTCCTCGCCATGCTGGCTTGTGGTGGACATTTTTGGCAAACCTCCATTTTTGCCACAGAATTACAAAATGAGTGGACAATAATATTACCAGAAACACATAAAGAGATCACCCTGAATGACCATAACAGGTCTCTAACTCTGAGAGTGTACAAATAACCACAATGGGTCCATTTGTATACACTCCCAGAGTTAGGGTTAGAAGTTTGCATTAGAAAAAAGTACAGTTTCATGACAGCACAAATCACTGGTACAAGGTCTACTAAAAGGAGATCCTAGAAAGCCAAGGCTTATTTCCACAGGAACCACACTTTATGTATCTCATATAACATTGAAAGACAGACGGATAGAACATAGTACTTTATCTAGGATAACATTAATTTCAAAAGCAGAAAAAGCATAACATCAAATACAATGAAAAGGAAAAGGAATATAAAAATGTGTCAAAATGTCTTTAAAAAAAAGGACATAACATGTTAAAAGTTTTGAAATATGATTTAATGGAAATGCTGTACATGTTTTGACAATAAAGTATATATATAAAAAAAAACATCAAATACAATGGCAGAAAAAAGGGGGGGGGAGCATGGGGGCTTAGTCTATTTACAAGTCACGAGTAGCAGCCGCCTGAAGGTGACTTTTCATACCAATTTTGAAAGAGGCTAGGGATTTGCTCTCCTTGCGGAAGGGCGTTCCACATGTTGGTGATATAGCAGGAGAACGAATTAGAGCCTTGTTTAGGTCCTTACAAATGAAGCATTTGAGATTCTCTAGTAGGCTACTGGACTAATGTGCCATAGTGTAAATACATATTCTGAAGAAAACCTGGAGACTTGATATTCAGTATTTTTGGTCTTTTGATCAAAATGAGAACAATAAAATGGTATAACTGTAACAAGAACATCTAAAATGTGCCTTGGACAAGGCCTAGCTTAGGGTCCCTTCACTTTTCGGGGTTTGATCCAGTCGGGAGCAGAAACCACTCTACTTCATGTTGTAGTCCTAGACGGACTACACTTTGGCTGGAACTATTAACCGGAAACAGTTTTAACCCAAAATAATTCACCTGCGCTCAATTACATACTTTTAGGGCCTACCTAATAAACCCCTTGATGCAGCATAGTTTTTGCTTTTGGAAAATTCGTTTGGTATATGCGTCTTTTAGTCCAACTCGTAGCGACTGGCAAGACTACACTACACAAGCATTTTAATAGGGATTGGGGAAACAAACGGGAGGAACCAAAACAAAGCGACGCCGCTTCTTCTGCTTGTGGTTTCCGCCTAGACAGGATCAAATGACAACGCGCTGCAACGTGTTGTGAGCTTGGAGGTCGGCTATTTTCAGTACTTGATACCACACTAAATTTAGCATAATCAAGTGAATATTGGAGATGTGGCGTGCTGTACAGAGATGGCAATTCTTTCAACATATTAAGATGTTGCATTCATGTTCAAGAGAGTTTGGACAAGGCAATCCTCTTGAATGCTGACTTTAGGTATGGCATGGAAAAGGGGGCATTTGCATTTCTTTCAACATAGTGAAAACTGCATTCATGGTCTGGAGTAGCCTCGTAAACCAGTCTCTTCCTGCCTTCATTCGAATGCGAATCCTCTGCAGATTCAAACAGAAGATGGGAGGAGTCAGTTTACTAGGCTAGGTCTGGAGAGGGCACTTTTTACAGACAGGGTAAAAGGGCAGGGGCTCAAGCCCCCTTTGATGCCTATGTGTGCACGTGCCTGACGGACATGTTGAAGACCCCTGAATGGTGTCTGTCGAGTGAGAAGAAGCATCTCTCATGTCTGGTGCTCATCTCTCTATACGTCTACTCTACACCAACTGAGAAAGGGCTGAGAACCGCTAACTGCTGACCTCCCTGATAGGGTGAAATTACATTTTAATTGCGACCGTAGGTCGCATTTACTACCAAAACCTCCACGGGCTGTCTGTGCGTCAGTCAGTGAGTCCGTCACACTTTTGCCCTGCTCATATCTCCACAACCGTTGCCCCCATCCATGCCAAATTTTGCACACACACTCCTTGCCTGCCAAACTACAACCTCCAAGGACCCCCGGAGCCCCAGGGGGACCCCCAGATGTAAAAAATGACCAAATGTGCAAAAATGACCAAATGACCACCCCAACGGGGCTGCTCGCGGGGAATTCCCGGGGACCACCGACTCCTGGTGCTCCAGAACGGATGCAAAAGTGGTGGCGCCCCCAGTGGAGGACCCCTGCCACTGCAGCGCACATAAAATGCCGTAACTCGGGCTAGGAGCGTCCGGGAGAGCCGGGGCCGGTACCTATTCGTCCGCCAAGGCAACGCGGAGACCCCACCCCTCATTTCTCACATGGCCCTATTCTAGCGCCACCTTCAGGCCGATTTTTAAAACACATTTTTGGACACTGCTCCTACAGTTTTTGCCCTAAAATCACGAATATCACTACACAGCATGTCTACACTCATGTCATCAACATGGATCAGGAAGATTTGGGAAAAACACATTTTTGCCCTATTTGTGGAGATAAGCCACCTACGGTCGCTTATCTCCCGATTAGGGAGTCTTACTGGTATCTATTATATTTAAAACACCAACTTCAGTGTTACAGTGTCAAGGTTAATCTGTTTTGGAACATATACATGTGCCGAGAACCTGCCCCACTACAGGGACAGCCCACTACAGGGACAGAGAGGATGACCAGAGAAATGTCGAAGTGTCCAGACACTTTGATAATGAAAAGCCAAAACATTCTACTATCCTTGGCTTCTGAATACGACACAATCTCATGATTCATTGTTATGTTTAACTGTCCAATGAATGCTTGACAAATCTATTTTCCCTGTACCTACTGAAGTATATCTGTGAAATTATGTTTTGTATAGGCAGAAGGCACTATGGGTGAATGGCTGTACTGTACGTTGAACTCTGAACCATTCTTTCAATACAACTAAGAGAAAAACTGACTTGCACTGGTGTGTGGTCTGATTTATTGTGTGGGAGTGATATTCAATCATTTTGGGGAAACTGTCTGATTCACATGGGATATAAAAAATATTTCCATCCCGCGCTGTCTCTCCAGTGTCCACTGCACAGTGAAGCTGGAGTTTCCTCTCTCTCGGGCACAAGGAGTCAGGGCAAGACGTATGGAAAGAAACCCTGTGATGCCAGAGCAACAGGGCTGCCCTCTCGGCCTCGTGGGGGTACTATTTGACCCATGGGGGGGGGGGGGCAGCGTTTGGCGGTGGTCCAATGTGTGCCACACCACCACTGGGGCCCCTTACCTCCAGTTTAGCCTGAGTCCGCCAGGCCCCAGTTACTGCGTGTGGCCAGGAGGGGGCACTGTAAGAGTCTTGGCGGTGTGGAGAGGCTGTGTAGGCTGGCAGGCAGACTAATATCTGACAATTTAGGGGCGTCAATTTGGTATGGCAGGGGTATGCAGCTGCCATACCCTGGGTCCAGGGGGGGAAATAAAAGTTACTTTTAAATATAAATGTGAATGTCTCTTTGTCTATCTGTGCTGGTTATTATGTTGTTAAATTACAGTAAAATAACTACAAATGAAAAATTTCACAAAATGGTCACTTTAACAAGGTATTATAATTGTATTCTCCCCATCTTGACAGAATGGTATATTCCCAGGTTCCGCAGGTCAGCTGCACAGGTGCAATGCATTATTGTTAATTGTGGCACGTTTACTAACATGCCAAGTTTAGCTGCACTTGAACAACTGTTCCAGGCTGCCCAAGAAACCGTAGAAACGGAGGAAAAAAATAAATTTACTTCTTAAAATAAATGTATCCTGTCTGTTGCTAAGGTATGGCAACATGACTGGTGTCTTGCACGCATGTTGCCATACCTTAGCTTTTTTTGAACTGACGCCACTGTGCACAGATAGGCACTGTGATGGGGGTCAAGGTGACGGTTTGGCTGGGGCCATAAGGACATTTACACAGAGGTTTACAGTATACACACCTTCACGCATGCACAAACACTCACATGCACGCACACACAGACATACACTCTCTTTCTCTTTCTCTCTCTCACACACACACACACACACACACACACACACACACACACACACACACACACACACACACACACACACACACTGGGAGTCCCCAGTTAAATGACTTAATATAGCATCATCGTCAGTTGAACCACTTTAACCCTGCCTACAGGCCTATAATCCGGCGGTTAGGCTATTTGAAGCTCGCATAAACCACTTTTTCAAAGAAGTCTTGACAAAGGTGTGAAATATTTGGAATATGATTGAAACATTTTAAATACACAAATCTTGTACGGGGGTCCCTACTCCCTGTCACAGATTTTTATTTTTTTCAAATGGGGGTCTGAAAACATAGGGGTCCTTGACATGAAAATGTTTGAGAACGACTGCTTTGAACACCATTAGAACATAAGCCCAACATATGCAACTGCACTAAGTCCCCCCCAAAGAAAATAACGCAGCCCACAACAGCCAATATTTACAAGGCACTTTACAGAAAAACAACAACATTAATCATTAATCTTTTTTTTTTTTTTTGCAATTTGCAATTTGCCCATTTTGGGTTAAAGGTCGAGAATGAAATGATGTTTTCATTTACTGCTTTCTATTGTTTTAATGATTTTAGTAATTTAATTTCAGTGGTTGGGGCATGCCTACAAGTGGCTAAATATGTCTTTTTAGACACAATAAGACGGCAATTTCTTTGTTACTATTTACACCAGCCCCCAAAATAAGTCACATCTGCCCATGAAAGATTGCGGTGTATCTTGGTAATGGGCTTATTGTGTCTAAAAATACATATTTAGCCACTTGCATGCATGCCCCCAACCTGGGGGCATGCATGCAAATCAAAATTGTTAAAATCACTAAAATGAAGTAAATTAAAACATTTTAACACTCATCTTTTCTTTTCTCTAATGACTTTCTAAAATATGAACCCTTGTTGTAAAAAACTATTAAAGTTGTCCTTTAAAGTGCCGGTTCCCTGCAGCAACTTTTCTGCGCTTGCTGAGGCTGCTGCTCTGAATGAGGTCATACAGTTTTCCCTCAATGGATGATTATTCATGTACTAGTATTAGGATGAAGATAAGATGATAGCTTCATTCTGTCTACACAGATATATTTATTTTTTGGGGTGGGCCAGTCAAAATTGTGCCACGGGCCGGAAGAGGCCTGTGGGCACGGGTTTGTGTATCACTGCCCTAAGCGTTTTTCAGTCCAAGGACCCCTTAGGGGAGAGAGAGGACCCCACCCCAAGACTATTATTGGCTTTTTTCCCCCCTGTACACCAAACCTCTTCACCGAAAACAGCCGATCTACAACCTCACAACGCGCCAGAAGCTTGTGGATTGGCCGTTTTTCAGCTAATGTTTCCCCGAGAATAGAGCATCGCAGCGGAAGTGGTTTCCTGGTGCCACTTAATATTCCCCATTCATTGTTTGTCACGATAGACTTTTACAAAAATATTTATAACAATTATGTTAAACCTCGAACCAAGCCATCCAGGATGGCAGTGAATCATGACCATGCAACCTTTGTTTCTATGTGAAAACATATTTTAATGTTACATTATTTGATATACTACATGTAATAACTACCCTTTGTTTAGCGATTTTCAAAATGTTCCTTTTCATAGAAACAAAGGTTGTATGGTCATGATTCACTGCCATCCTGGATGGCTTGTTTCGAGGCTTAACATAATTGTTATAAATATTTTTGTAAAAGTCTATGGTGAAAATGAATGGGGAATATTAAGTGGCAACAGGAAACCACTTCCGCTGCGATGATCTATAGGGATGCGATCAAGGGTTCAAGTGGTTAATGTAAACATAAAAAATAAAGTCCCTATCACACAAAGATTGTGGCGGCCCCCCTGCAGTATCTCTGAGGACCCCCATAGGGGTCCCCGGGCCCCCTGTTGAAGACCCCCGGCGCCCTGCCCCTAATCACGACCCCTGACCTTTAAACATACAGATCAAGCAGTTGCTGCCGTTTGTCTGCGGGTCAGAGCTCTGCGACGCAACCAGAGAGGGACAGCAATGGAGACTAAATAAGGCCTAGGACATGTTGTATGGAGTCCATTGTAACCAGCCAGCCAGTGGTGGAAACAAGTACTCAAATGTTTTACTTTAGGAAGAGTATCAATAGTAATACAAGTCCAATATAGAACAATCTACAAATTGACTAGTAACTGTAAAGGTACTCCGCTGCATGGATCTGAGAAGTATAGTGGAGTAGAAGAAAAAGTAGTGGAAATCGGAAAGTACAAATTCTTTATAATTGTGCTTAGTTAGTTTACACTACTGATTGTAACCAGCAGTGTTGGACAAAGTAGTACTCAATAGGACCCCCACCCTGACAAGCACTTGGAATTGTAGGTATTACATTTAATGTGACTCAGTTCCGTAGACAAATATTGTGAGAATAGCCGATCTACATGCTCACAACGCCTCGCAACTCGAGGCGTTGTGAGCATGTAGGTCGGCTATTTTCACAATGTTCGCCTCTTGCTTACCGGTACTTAATATTTGACAGTTTGGCCAGTCCTGTCGAATATTCGACTATTCGAATACCTTGAGGTTGAATAATTCGAATACTAAAAATAACTATTCGTGAATGCCCTAGTACTCAACCCCCGTACGACGCACGTGTGAGTCATAGTATAGAGAGGCCTATTAATATTTCCTGGTGAAATATTAGCCTATACTCCACTACTTAAGTGAAAGTTGGCTCGGTGCATGTTGGTCAGTCTCCATTCTATTCATCAGATCATGAGAATGTGTATAGCCTCGGATCAAGACTATCATAGATGTAAAGTTTAAAAAACTATGTCGCGCGGAATGTGTGAATACCCAATTTCTTCAAAATCTGACTATCTGTGCCACGTAACCATGCTGTTAGGTTTAAACAACATATATCATACATGTTGTGACATGTCATCGAGAAAGACTAAAAACTAAACACTGGAACAGAATGACACAAACTAGTGGTATGCTGGTTTAGTTCAGCACATATCAAAATGCTCTGATTTAATTTATGTTATGTAGTTTACGAACATGTTATATCTCAAACCACCAAGACGCATTTACATCTTTTAATAACACATTTAGGCCTAGAATTATTGAATGCTTTAACCAGTGAAAAATAGCAGATATACAAGCTCACAGCGCGGCACCGAGTGCCGTGCTGCGAGCTTGTATATCTGCTATTTTTGGATAAAGTCGTGAAAATGTGTGCAAATCTTTGAATTTATGTATTTTCAAAGCGAACGTTTGTAACTCAAATTTAGCTTATTGGGGGTCCCTGGAACTAAATATTTTGAGATGCGGGTCCGTGGCCTTTACATGAAAAGGTTTGAGCACCACTGACATAGTAGTCTCTCAAGAACAGACTAACTGAGCTCCAGTTACGTGAAAAGGACCTTTTCTTTGACGATGGCTTGCCAGATTGCTGACATAGAAACATAGGTTTTTCCAAAAAAAACCTTAGAAGGATTCAAAAGACACTTATAGAATCGGATCAACAGTCTAATTTTCATTTTGTTTTTCAAAAAATAGCAGATCTACAAGCTTGCAGCGCGGCACTCGGTGCCGCGCTGTGAGCTTGTATATCTGCTATTTTTAAAGCATAAAATAATGGGTTTCAAACTAAGTATCTTCAGTCTCTCTCTCTCTCCCCCTCTCCCTGTGTCCATTCTAGCCATTTGTAGACAACGATGACAAGACACAGAAATATGTGTTGTCCATAAATAGCAGCAAAGGAGAGCTGGGCTGCTGCCTGCGGATCAGGTTCTCCACAGGGAGAGGAGCTCACTGCATGTCCGCCTGGCCAGCAGCCTACACAAACACGCACGCACGCACACACACACACACACAAAGCATGTGTTCAACTGGACCGTTGTAATCCAATGTTTCTCAAACAGTGGTCCGCGGGCCACTAGTAGTCCATGTCATTATTACAGATGGTCCATGGGGGAAAAGATGAATACAGTATGTTTTTGTATGTGTGTGTGTGTGTGTGTGTGTTAGGGCATTCACGAATAGTGATTTTTAGTGTTCGAATTATTCGACCTCAAAGTATTCGAAATACGAATAGTCGAATATTCGACAGGACTGGCCAAACTGTCAAATATTAAGTAAGCAAGAGGCGAACATTATGAAAATAGCAGATCTACATGCTCACTAGCCTCGTACCCGCCCCTCTTCCAGAAACCATTTCATTTGTTGGTCGTTTACTAGGCTACATGCTCACAGCAAGAGGCGAACATTATGAAAATAGACGATCTACATGTAGATCTGCTATTTTCACAATATGTATCTGCGGAACTGAGTCACATTAAATGTAATACCTACTATCCAAAGTGCTTGTCAGGGTGGGGGTCCCCAGTTCAAATACGTTTATTTTGTGGGTCACAGCCTAAAAAGGTTTGAGAACCCCTGGTATAGAGCATTAACAAATTCATCCACCAGGGGCATTGACAACTCATTATTATGACTCCCTATCTAGCCAAGCTTTATAAACTATATATTTTTTAAAGAGAAAACAATAAAAAAATAATAATAACCGAATATTCTACTTCAGTGAAAAACGTTGAATAGTGACTTTGATCTTCAAATATTAGAATATTCGGTGAATCTGTGTGATCGCACGCATCGCATTCGTTCCAGTCCGTCTAGTACGATGTGGCAAAGTTCATGCTGATGTCCCGTATCTGATGGACTGTCTCGGACAGATCTAATTTGAATAAAGTTCATCTCAACCAACTTCATGCAAATCTGGTCCACCAGTGAGATCTGTGAAGCCATTGAAAGCACCGCTATACAGTATGTGTGGCTGTGGGAAATGATAGGGAAGTGATCCAAACAGCGTGACTGTCAAACAACAGCACCACCCAAGACACATCGAACAGAAATGCGTTCCATAGGTCTTGACTCCACAGAGGCTGTCTGAATGCACCTTAACACGCACACACACACACGCACGCACTAGGCCATTATGTCAAACCAAGGCCCGAGCGCCAAATCAGGCCCGTGAATGAATTATCTTTGGCCCGCGGGATGATATTTAATTACTATTAGAACTGGCCCGCAAGTTCTAATAGTGTTCCCACAACTCCAGGACTGAGTCCATTCTTTTCAGTTGAATGGACTCAGGAAGTTGCAGATAGAGCCATAAGAAATTAACTTAACTGATTTGATGTACTTTCTCATTTTATTATATGAAAGCAGTGATTGGTGAGGATCGCTTTAATAATAAATTTTCCGTCTTTAATGCATGCATTTATCTTGTTACTAAAGGACATATTTGATTTTTGAAGGAAAAGGAAATGTGCTTTTTTTCCTCTTTGCCTATACGTTTTCACTTGCACTGTTACTCCATTTTCATTTAATGACTAAAGTGCAACAATCTAGGCGGTGTTAGGTCCAGGTTCAACATGTGCTATCATTTCAATACGTTTTAAATAAACATTGAACCACGTCCGGCCCTCGACTTGTACCAATTTCTCTATATTGGCCCACTGTCTATTTGAGTTTGACCTCCCTGCACAAGGCCAATGGAAATCCTGGGTTTCCGAGGCTGAGACCAGACAGAAAGACAGAAAGATAGACAGACAGACAAGGCAGCAGACAGCATCTCAGGCTTGCCACACGTTTCTTTTTTATTGCAAAGTGGCGGGGTTTTTTTTCTTTCTTTTCAGCGATCTCAACGACAAACATCTCTCTGTGTAATGTAAGGCTCCAGAGTCTGTGTCCTGTTAATAGTGTACTGCATACCGTACTAGTGTACTGTACTGATATAGTGTACTCACTAGCACTGTACTGTATATACTATACTGTACTGGTACTATTATAGTGTTGCCATTCATTCATTCATTTACCGATAGGTCTTCAATATTGTTCAAAAAAATAAATCAAGAGGTCTTGCTGTGACTTTTACATTCAAAATGAAAGTAAGGCGTAAACCGAACATTGCAGACTTTAAATACATAAACAAATGTAGTTACAACTCATCTCGCGCCCTTTTTGTCTCGACACGCACAACACCGAAACAAAACCTCCTCGTCCTCCTCATAATGCATAGTCTGATAATAATAATAATAATAATAACCATGTGTTTGTTCTCGTAACACTGAATGACAACAGCACAATGTTTCAAATAAATAAAATGATATGAAAAAATTAAGAAAAAAAAAAAGGAAAGGAATCTCTTGGGAGCAAAATCCTTTGCTGTCGTTTTGTCACTGAACAGAGGAGGTTCTGTGGAGAATCACAGAGGAAAGGAACGCTCCTCTTCTGAAAGCTACAATCCGGGACTTGGTTTAAGGAATAAAAGGTGATTTGAACCAATCTGTATGGTAAAGTATGTTCCTATATAACTAGCACATCTGCAGTGGTTGGAGGTGGTGTGTCAAAGTTATTTGAAGCGGACGGTGCGCCGTATTGGACAATAATAGATATTGCAGTTCGGACATCCCTGCAAAATTACCTCTCTCTGTCAGGAGAGGGGCACAACGGACATACAGATACAGCAGATGCTTAATTCAGATACCAGTAGCTTTAAAACATATTTTATGTTCAAAGATGTATTTTTGGCATTTTATGCGTTATGTTCAGATCAGTGTAGACAGGAAACAAAGTGCAGAGAGAGAGAGAGAGAGAGAGAGAGAGAGAGAGAGAGAGAGAGAGAGGAGAGACATCCGAGACCAGAGCGGGAGTAGGACTCGAACCCGGGTCCTCGCGTTCACTCGGAGCATAAAGCCTCATTCATATGTACGTACTTGCTCGTCGGTGTCGCGCGACAAAAACAAAACAAACAAAAAAAGGCGATCTATTTTCATTGCGGGACACGATGCAGATGCAAATATGGTTTGTGTATACTACTAAGTGGCTGAGTTCCCCCTGGACTGTAGCTTTTAATGCAACGAAAAGAAAAAAGAAAAGTAAAGAAACCAGACAAATAAAAATTATAATGATGGTAATAATAATAACAATAGAAATGATGAAGCCTCGGGAAGCTGTAGACACAGAGCTGATGAATACGACAGCGAGGGGGTGGGGGGGGGGGGGCTGGCTGACTGGTAGTAGGGGCGTTAAAAGCCTAATTCATACTTTGTGGCGTGCGGGGAAAACAGCCCATATAGTACAGGGGCTAATACACATTTTGGTACCACCCAAGGTGACCGTACATTTTTTGGATTTTCTTCTTCGTCTCTAGTTTATATTTTGGTATGATAACCCTTTCTGAGAAGTAGCTTAATTGATGTTATCACCCGCTAGAGTCGGTGTCCCATTAACTTGACTATACAGGGAAAAAAAGGTAAAAAATAATCTGCTTTAAGTAGCATATGAGGGGTCGAACTAGGGGTTTTTCATGATTTTGAATCCATTGCAAGCATCTGTTTTGCACGAAAAACATTCCTTGCGCTAAACACGACGGTTTAGTGGTTTGAAAAAGGGATGAAAAGTGATGAGTCATCACTTTTCACACGTTTGAGGGGGCTGTTTTAGACTCTAGCGGGTGATAACATCAATTAAGCTACTTCTCAGAAAGAAGAAGAAAATCCAAAAATGTTACGGTCACCCTGGGTGGTACCAGTTTGTGAAAATATCAGTATTAGCCCCTGTTGTAATATGCTAGCTTGCGACAGGTCGCCAGCTTGCAGATGGGCTGTTTCTTTTGGTGGCGGTGGCGGGGGGCGGTGGGGGTACAAGTGTACATCAGGCTGCTAGGGGTCCAGATAATAATGGCACGTAGGCTGGTTCATGTCCCGTTTTTACACCGGCTTTCCTTCCAGCGAAACAATCACGTTCCCTCCCAGTTTGTCCGCCAGCGTGGCTCTGTCCTGGATGTCGTCCAGGCCGTTCACCTGCCACTCGTGTTTAATACCTGCAAGACACACACACACACACATTATTTTGTTGGTTTTACCATCTTTCGTTGTTTTCTCCCAATAGGGGAGCTTAACTCATACCTCGCGATCCCCGTAGAGACCGTAGATTTCCCGCTGTACCGCGCTGCCATGCCCGTAGAGCCCGCAAAGTTTAATTAGCTTTAATCATTATGAAAGGATTAAAAGTATTAGCGCAGATTTTCGCTGATTCTGGCTCTTTAGGCCCGCCCCCCTAACTGTATCCGGTCATTTCCGGTCTGGACCGGATCCAGCTTTCCGTATCCAGTCTGAGCCTGGGCCATAGTCCCGCCTCCATTGGTTTACTGTGTAACAGAAGTGGAAGCTACTGGGCGATGGAACGCTCGTTTTTCAATCGGATTTTTGCGTTTGGAAACTTTGATCCAGTCTCTACACGCCTGGATTATGATCCCCGCACATATCGTGCGTTTTGTGCGCGAACGTGTCCACGTGTTACCATAGCGCACAGTTGGCTTTTTTCAATGCTTTTTCATGTAAACACTGGCTGATAAGCAGAGATACAGCGTGGCAACGGATATGTCTTTTTCAATGGGGTTTTTTGTATTCGAAAGCTTGTCACCGAGTCTACACGTCTACTAGATGAGTCGCGCACAGATTGTGCACGATGCGTGCCCACGTTAAAAGGTAAGGACAATTTGGCAGCTGCTTACTACAGCTATGTTTAAAATGGCAGAGAAAAAGTTAAATGGATATTTCACTTTCAAAAAAACTTCTTCTAATCAGGCTTTTGGGAACACCCAGGACAGTTTTTGAATGTCTTCATTCATCCAGTATTTAGATATTTGATATTCATTTCCACCCATTTTCCCCCTTCCAGGACCTTCCTATACAACCCCATTATAACTTCAAACTCCATTTTAACCATGACAGATTCAATTAAAACACCTGTCCTTTTTCTGGTGACTCCTGACACCCTCCGAATAGGTGAGCAGGCCGTGTTTTTTCGATAACATTTTTCATTGATTTCTATACATTTTTGGGGGAAATGAAAATTATTAAATACAATAAAATATTATAAGAAAACAAATGAAAAAAAAAAAAAAAAAAAAAAAAAAAACACGGCCTGCTCACGTATTCGGAGGGTGTCAGGAGTCACCAGAAAAAAGGAAAGTTGTTTTCATTGAATCTATCATGGTTAAAATGGAGTTTGAAGTTATAATGGGTTTGTGTAGGAAGGTCCTGGAAGGGGGAAAATGGGGGGAAATTAATATCAAATATCTAAATACTGAATGAAGAAATTCAAAAACTGTCCTGGTTGTTCCCAAAAGCCTGATTAGACGATAAAATGACAAAAAGTTTTTTTGAAAGTGAAATATCCCTTTAACTGTCGCCTGTCAGAGCAATCTCACTGTCAATGTTGCTGTTATGGGTGATCGAGTTTATCCATCAGGTTGTGGTGAATTCACACAATTAGCTTTTCCTCCTGACAATTAATTAATTTTAAACCAAGATCTTTATTATCTCTGTCAAGAAACTGGGGAGGAGTCTAGTCTGTTTGTGCTTTTGACTGTCCGCGGCAACTCCGATCATAATTTCCTGTGCACTCTGCAACTCATGTTGTTTTTGTTGATTGATTTCATAATCCCTCAGGGATACGGGACATGCTGTTACAGCCCTTTAAACTTGGCTCGACCACCAAGGGCTACAACAACATAATAAACAGGGTATAAGATTAGAACTAACCAATTGCAACACTCCTGTCATTCCGACACCACAACTTTATACCACAATGTTTCACTGACTGCATTTGAAGCGGATGCATTCACACCAACAGTGAACCGCATTTTGTAAGCTAAGAGAAACCAGTTTTTCTGTGGATTAGAATGTGTTTGTTTAATCTGCAACAGAATACGCAGTCTTAACACCAGCCCAAACTATGCACATGCCAATACCCTCCAGGATTCGTTTTAATCACATTAAAACATGCTGGTGTGAATGCATCCTAATTACGTTTCAACTACACTGTAGTGTTGGCCTCATTGGTGAAGTTTAGAAAGAAAATCTGTCTCTGCCACAGCAGCGCTGTGTGCACCTATGACCTATGTACATGCACCACACAGCAGCTACGCTGTGCACATGCACTGCACAGGAGATGCTGTTCAGTCAAGCACATCAACCCTAGTGTCCTAGTCTCGTGTAGCCAGACAGCTATTCCACAATCTCCAACTGCTACATGGAGTCTGGAACTTCACCTCCCAAAATCCGAGTGATCTGCTTGCCATTTCCGTTCACGGGTGACTCCGGTGACGTTCAGAACTAGGCCAGATCACATCCCATATGGGGATGATCTTGACGTCATAGGATTATTGTTATTGTTTGTAATGTTAGTTGAAATATGAGCATGTAAGGTTATATTCTGGGACATATCTGACTAGTTATGATATTTATCTGGCCTCAATTGGACCCTCTCTTATTAATCCAGGATGTCCGTTTTTCTGGTCAGGATTCATGTTGGTTGAAATCAGGTGATATTCTAGGCCAGATCTGACTAGTCATGGTTTGACTTGATCTGGCCCCAATGGAGACGCCACCGATTGGTCCAGGTCCTGACCGTGCTTGCTGCGATTCCATATAAGCTTAGATAATTTTTATTTATATTAGGATACATTTGCGTGACTGTAAAGACGAAACGGAAGTGGGAACTATGGAGGCTTCTTCACATCCGCTTTCCCCTAAAGGATAATCATCCAAAGAGCTTCTGTGCTCCAGACCAGGGGTCTTCAACAGGGGGTCCGGGACCCCTAGGGGGTCCTTAGAGTTACTACAGGGGGGCAGCCAAATCCTTGTGTGATAGGATCATTCTTTTAGATTAACAACTTGAACCCTCACATCCCTATTCTGAGGAGAACTTTAGCCAAAAATAACAGATCTAAGCTTTCAACGCCTCGCAGTGCGAGCCATTTTCAATATTGAACTGTGTCATTAATATACCTTAGAAGAGTTGTGTGGAAATAGAAAAAAAGTTCCCCCCCTTCTGTGTTGCCTAGAACTGGAGGATTGATTTTGGGGTTTGTATTGTAAAGTACAACTTGATGACATCACACCCCAAAATCAATCCTCCAACTGATGACAGTGCTGTCAAACAAGTCTATGAATCTATCTATGAAATCAATGGAAATCTGCATCACATATTTATACAATATTACACATAATTATACAATATACAACACACACACACACACACACACACACACACACACACACACACACACACACACACACACACACACAGAAATACAGGCAAACAGACACTTGACAGTATATTGTCCCGCACAAACACACAAGACACATAAACCACAGAGACAGGTGCGAAAACCAAACTCAAATTCAGTAGCAACCAATGGTTTCAGGTAATGATCACGTCACTGCAGTTGTCATGACTCAGTATTTAACGCTCCCATGAGGAGAAAACAAATAGATTGAAACGCCACAGTAGGGCTCAACTCACCAGTGAACTTCTTTTTGATGGCATCTTTAGAGCTAGCATAGATCATTTTACTTTTCAGAGGCGCTCCCTCTGGTGCCCTGGTGGAAAAAAACAATACAAACACATTAAGGCGCGCTACAGACAGTTGCGAGAGCTATCGTGTCTGTATCGTCTGAGCATGAGGGTTGGAGGGGGAGATCCAATTCATTGTCCCCCCTCCTCCCCTCATTCTCAGACGATACGGAGATGTCTCATGCCCTCATTCTCAGACAAGATAGGGAGAAGATGTCCACGCGTATGTCTGATTGCGGCTTAGCACAGTAATAAAAATAATAATAGCTTGAATTTACATAGTGCCTTTTATGAACCCACTTTACAAAACCAACAGACAAACAACAAAACATAATATCACACAAAGGACAATGTTACTCAAGGCACAATGGCATGGAATGGGAAAGAGCACAACTGAATTAGAATAAAATAGCATTGAAAATATCCCTAACCAGTAGCCTTGACCGCAATCAGGCACGTGCACACATAGACATCAAATGGGGCTTGAGCCCCTGCCCTTTTATCCGTCTGTAAAAAAGTGCCCTCTCCAGACCGGACCATGAATGCAAGCAGTGAAAATAGCCGACCTCCAAGCTCACAACGAAACTATTTTCGATATTTTCACCAAAAGGATCTTTTAGATATTTCAGCCCATGCCTCTAACATTCTCTGCAGGTCCCTGCTAACCAGTAGCCTTGACGCCTTTTCTCCCTAATTCAGATCGTTTCAGATCTGAATTGGGCCGCTGTAGCGCCCAAAATATGGGACAAGCTTCCACCCCACGTTGGATCATTTCAAACGTTGCCAGTGTTTAAATCATGTCTGACTCTGAAAACTCACTTGTACTCCTTGGCGGAACATTCAGAGTTGCTGGGCCCAGAAGGAAATCTGTCTACTGTATATGTTATCCTGTTTATTGAGTAGGGGTGTCGGCGGTTAACCGGTTAATCGGTTAACCGACCATTAAGAAATGACCGGTTATGCTTAACGGTTAAACGGTTAATTTTCATAATAATATGATCGCATTGTCCTGGTCCTGGAAAGTGTTGTTTGACTATGATGATGTGATTTTGTTAAACAGACTGCTGGTTTGGTGTCGTGCGCTGCTGTGTTTTCTTTTCCTCCTCCTGCTCCTCCTCGCCTTGCTTGTGAAACCAAAGCTAGCTGCTCGCTCGATCTTGTCAAGATTGACGATAAAACACAACACAAAGAATGCGCATCCCTTGTTGTCAACATCAGTGTTGTCAAATCAAATTAATGCGAGACAAACGTGTGCTGCACGGGCAGAAAAGATGATTTGACAGCCAACTCCAAGATAATAGCCAAAGATATTATGCCAAGGTACTATATTAGTGTTGTCATGGTGAAAGTTTTCCGTGAGGTGTTTCTCCAACCAGAATACACTGTACCCTGACGAGAAGAGAGAGTACACAGCTGAGGTAACCGGAACAATCGCCCCAAAACACACTCGCCCCCATTGTTTTATGTGTAGGAATACATGAAGGATTTGATCCCAGTGACGGGGGCGACCATGTTTTGGGACGAGTAGCGCATTTTGCACCCTCATCTCTACAGCGCAGCAAAAAAAGGTTGAAACAAAAAATTAAAAACCGTTAATTAACCAGTTAATGCTGACGGCTAACCGGTTACTAAATTAACGTTAGTGACATACCTATTATTGAGTATTTGCTCGTGGTATGTTAGTCGTTTTTTGTCACTGAGTGCACACTGCACAACACTTTGGTTCAACACTGTTGTTTAAAATGTGCTCTATAAATAAAGTGAATTGGATTAGATTCCTCCCCACACACGTTGAAATGTACTTTACCAGAATATAAATATCAGGTCTTCTTTCTTGGACTCTTTGGTTTCGTATGTGGCATCGTACAGGGCATAGCGACAGTCATTAAGGGGGAGGAGCTTAACGAAGCAGCCGTAAGGGTCGTCCACGGTCTCTCCGATGTCTCCGACGAGGATCTGTTTCCCTTCCTCCACGATGATCTTCTTCTTGTCGTCTGACAGGCAGAACAACACGCCCTTCTTCCTCTTCTTCACCTCGTCGCTGGTGGACGACTTCCTGACCTTCATGTCGTTGAAAACCCTGATGACTTCGTCGTTAACGGTCACGCCTGATGCCTGGAAGCACATGAGCCTTAGCATTAGCATCAGCACTCTGAATAATGACACTAATAACTTATTACACATTTGTAATTGTTTATTTACCACTCACCACCCATTAAGACCTGAGACCTTGACATGAGAAAGTCTGAGAACCAATGCCATAGCAACATACATTTTTTATTTCCAGGAGTAAACTGTTAGGATTTAGAAGACATTCGTAGAATCGGCCTATATCAGTGGTTAAAGATGAGGTGCCATGATTTTTTTTTTTTTTTTCTAAAACATGATTCAGGGGTTGACACTAAGGTCTCGGAGGCACTTGCCCGAAAGGTAAATTGTCCATTATAACATCATACCGTAGGTAAGATTTTAATTACCGCTCAATTTAACACTTATTTCTTTACTTTCTCGGCTGTGTGCTAAAAAAAATCACACCTGTGTGAACTGAGCGGTGGTCCCCCCCCCCCCCCTTCCCCCCTGTGTGTGTGTGTGTGTGTGTGTGTGCGTGTGTGTGTGTGTGTGTGTGTGCCTGGTCTGGCCTGGCCTGAACAACAGCGCCCCTCCCTTAACATGTGTGGTCAGAAAAGGTTACTGCAGGCTACAGACAGACAGACAGACAGACACGCACGCAGACAGACAGACAGACAGACCCACACACACGGCCACGTATAGGAGCGTTGTGACCACCGCTCAAAATCATACCTCAATACCTCCAAATCCAAATACCTGCAGTACATAGCTATGATTGAATATGTCTGGTATCGTATGGTTTCACACTTGATACATTCCACAGACCAGAAGACAGAGCGCTTTGGCCTCATTCAGGTGTTTAGACAGATATCTGGTGTTGTGTTTATAGACGGTTGCATCCCCTCTCAAATGAGCACTTGCCCAGTCGGGCAACCTGACAGCAAACTTCACCTGCCCGAAGGTTTTATCTAGGTGGGCAAGCCTTAGTGTCAATGCCTGATGATTATCAGGCATTATGATTATACTAGAAGGAAGATATTTTTCTCCAAAAAAGTATACAGGAAGAAAACCCAACCTAACAACCACACAAGGGGGTCTAATGAAGTACTGTCAACCTCATAGACACATGAAAACCAGAAAAAGTACAAAACTAAGGCACCACATCTTTAAGGACCCCCAAAATGATATGTATTTGGCCGCGGACCCCCATCTCAAAATATTTTGTTCCAGGGACCCCCAGAAGCAAATATTTGCGTTAAAAAATGTTCACTCTGAATTTGGGTCTTGCATTAAGCTAGATGCAGAATAGATACACGCAGCTCAGACCCGTTGGCAAAGGAAAGGTCGCGTTCTAAATCAGGGGTTCTCAAACTATTTAATTTCAAGGCTCCCAACAAAGTAAGGGACCATTTGGAGGCCCCTCAAGGAGGACAGACCAGTGGTTGAGAACCACTGGTCTGTGCCTTCAACTTGCAGCAGTTCCAGTTCTTAACCAGCATCTCACCAATAAAGGTGTGTTTCCACATTCCTCTATATTTTATGTTACCACTGTGCCGTTAAGGCTGCAAGCTGGTATCAACATGATGCCACGGATACTGTCGGCAAAGGTCCACTCCATCCATTACCAGAGACTATGCTCTCTCCAAATGAGATGTTAAACGGCATGGATTGAGTATGAAACTAGAAGCAGAGCTCTTCCGAGTGCAGGTCTCCACCAGGTAGGTTATATTGTGGCCACCTAGGCCAAAGTGAAAAGAGGGCCATCTCTTCTTTGGCCTTTCACGGCAAATGGGACACTGCATTCAGGATTTGAGGCATTTTGTTCGAAATGTGCAAAAGTTGACCAACTGGTGGCGCTATAACAGGCCAATGTGGAAAGGGTGGCATTTTGTTCTTTGACCAAGTGGGAATGTGTGTGCAAAATTTCACACAAATTCCAGACACAAATTATCGAACAAATCGATAATTTGTAACCCAGCAACACAAGAGTGGTGGTCCCTCCCTGGGTTGCTCTTAGTCTGGCTGGTGGTCCCTGGGTCAAAATCTGTTGAAAACCCCTGCAATACTATAACACTTAATAGAATTACACTAATATACCTCTATGAAATAGAAATATTTAATATAATTTGCACTACTGTACATACACCTCTAACATATGTTTTTTTTTTGTTATCAATTATTTTTATTTTTATTTTCCATAACATGAGTGAATCAAAATTATAGACATACATATGAGCAGAACAAGAAAAAGTAAAACATTAATCAAAAGAAAAATGCAATTAACAGACAAACAACACAAACAATAGCAAAACAAGAAAAGGAAAAGAAAACCCACCCACCCCCTTTCCCCGGACCAACACGGAATGTACAATAGTGCATGCCTGTGCTAGGCTGTTACCACTATATAGTGATTTCTTGAATCATAGCCTTAAGCTTATCTGCAATGTCCGACCACATATTAATGTTTTCTTCTTTTGCTCCGTGTAACCTTGCTATCGACTGCTCTAAATATACTATATCTAGAAAGGTTAAGGCCCACTGGCGAAACGTTAACGTATGAGGAGGTTTCCACCACATAGCTACCATCTTCTTCGCCGCCGTTAATCCAGCAAAGAAGATGCGCTTGCGTATATTGTTTAGTCACAACTGTGAGACGTCATTTAATAAAAATAAAGAAGGAGAAGATATGATATTGATACTAAAAATAGTTGAAAGTTTGGAGGCAACCATATTCCAGAATGACGACACATTTGGGCATTCCCAAACCATGTGAAGGAAGGTACCAATACTATTTGAGGAGCAGAGTGTGCAGTTGGGATTATTCAAAATCCTCATAGCACATTGTCTGCGGGGAGTTAAATAAGTCCGATGTACAAAATTTAAATGAATTTGTTGATGGTGTATATTGTACCGTTTTAGATGTTGACAGACAGACAGATGGAGGCTGCAGCTAGCACAGAGGGGTGACATGACTCATCAAAAAAGATCAAGTGACTCATCAAAGGGTGACCGAGTGTCACCAAGCTATAGCAGTCACGTGACACACCAAGGCAGGGACGTGCTGGCCATTGGGAAAAGCGGGACAACTCCCGAACGGCCGGTTTATTCCCGGCCGGTCCAGGCCGGCCATTAGGGAAAAAAATTAAATAAAAATGTCGGCCTTTGTTCCATTTTGAGGGCAGAAACCTTGCATCTCCAAGTATCACATTTAATTTTTTTTTCGCAAAGCAAAGCCCTGCTTCATCATACAAGGCCGTCGCACAAAAGTAGTGAAAACAGCAGATCTACAAGCACACAACAGTGAGGCATTGTGTGCTTGTAGATCGGCTGTTTTCACTAGTTTAAATCATTTTTAAAATGATAAATACAAAACAAATGGTTTTGGACACCCGACAACCACGAAATATAACTCATGTAATTGGCCCACCGGCTTGTCACTGTGTCACAAATCTTTGAGTAGCAGCAGCACTATAGAGAGAGATCTCTCTATAGCGCACAATGAGGGCCTCTCCAACTCTTTTTCCCGGGCTGAATCAGGGGCCCAGCATGTCCCTGCACCAAGGTAGAAGCTTCTGAATTTTGATAGGTTCATTGCTTTCCCGAATGGTTGCGTATGCCAGTGGGTCTCACAGTCAGCCATTTGTTAATACAGCATCACAAACATTTTAACCACTTCATCCATATTTTATAAGTTGGCTATTAATTTAAAAGAAATGTCAGATATACGAGCTCACGGCACATCACTGTGTGACTTGTAAACCTGCTATTTTTTTACATTTAGTTTTTAAATGTTTTGTACACAAATCTTCTCTTTTGGGGGTCCCTGGCACAAAACATTTTCAGAGGGGTGTCGAAGGCCAAATATTTAATAAAAGCGAACCAATTTTCATTTCTCATCCCTAATTTACAACAGAGTATGTAACAAAGTATGTAACTATACATTAAATGCAGTATTAGAGGCACATCAGTTTTGATTGATTGACTGAATAGTGTGTTAGCAGTTTGCAATAGAAAAAAATAGTTTAATGACTGGTACAAGGTCAACTAAAAGGAGATCCTAGTAAGCTTTACAGCTTATTTACACCGCAACCACTTTTCAGTAGTAGAAAGTTATGTTTGCATTACATTTAATGTACATCAGACAGTATAAAGTATGTTTACGTTATATTAAATGTAAATCAGTATAAAGTAAATGTACATTATATTTGATGTAGTAGAGGTACATCAGTATAAAAACTACAGGCAGCATTATGCAGATTCAGCCTAAAGTAAGAGCCGTGGCGTGGACTGGAGTGTGTAGTGCGCGCGCGCCTACCGGGCCGTGCCGGCCCACGTGCGTGCGTGAAGCAGCGTGTGTGTGCGTGCGTGCAGTCTTTAAGATGGCCGCCCAGAGGCGACGGGGCGCTATTTCTTTCCGTAGGAGATATCTTGTAAAGGAGCGCTTGTTTTCGGTGGACACGACGGAGGCGCGCAACGCTCGACAAGTCGTCCCCACCGACGTTCGGTGCCTCCGCGCGGTCCAAGTGCGCACAGCGGAGCGCTCCCTACCTCCGGTTCAGCCAATCACAGGCCGCGGCCGACAAGGCATCGCCTACGGACACAATAATAGCCGACACCGAGTCACCGACATAGCTGTCTGTGTGTGTGACATAACGTCTAAAGAACTCCACTCGATTCATTGCTCGTTCGGAGGAACTGACAGCAACAGCGTCGCCAAAACTACAGTCAAACAAACACACTCGCGTGATAAAACAACAACACAATAATAGCAAAACACAACACAGCCTGACAGATATATTAATAAATCACCTAATACTCTCCGTGCTAACGCAGCTAGCCTAGCCACCGTACCGTTACGTGGCTAACATGAAGCTAGGGCTAGGCTAGCTAGTTGCTGCTACCCAGTAGGACAGCTGCTACAGTACCGTTATGTGGCTAAAATGATGCTAGGCTAGCTGCTACAGTACCGTTATGTGGCTAAAATGAAGCGCTAGGCTAGCTTCAACCGTACCGTTATGTGGCTAACATAACGGCACAGCACTAGTACAGGGGGAGAGACCCGCACCGCACCGCACCGGCCCCCTGTCTGTGTCTGTCTGTCTCCACAATAAAAGTTAGTGAAAAGTTGTGTTAACGTCTCTGGAATGACGTCTAGCGAGTGAACGCTCTTACCATGTTGCCCGGGTCGTTTATTCGGTGTTAATGGCCGTTGAAAAGGGGGGTGTTTGGGAAGGGGTAAAAAAAATAGGTACCAGCAGGGAATGTGGGCAGGAGAGAGAGAGAGAGAGAGAGAGAGAGAGAGAGAGAGGAGGAGGAGGAGGAGGGGGGGGGGGGTATGGTCATTATGGGACAGCCCGGGCGGGCGGGGCAGAGAGTGAGGATGGGACGGGACGGAGGAATGTAATCATGTGTCACAGCACAGGACAGGATGGCTGGCAGGCACTACTAGGGGTGGGACCATTCACTTAATTCCCGATTCGATTTATTGCGATTCATATATTCCAGTTCTGCGATGTAACGACTGTTGCGATTCCGATTCCCCCGATAACAATTTTAAAAACCAATTATAAATAATATAAACCATGATAAATTGAATCGTACACAATGCAGCCAGATAATGTTTCATTCTGACATGAAAGAAAATAATAAATAATACAATTAATAACAGTTATTAAAATGAATAATAATGAGACAGCTGCAGCAGTTGATCAACGATTGATCATCGACCTAATCGATTTAATAGATTCGTTTTAACTATTTGTATAGGCCTAGTGTTTAGTAGGTCTATTTTGTTGGTGACATGCATTGTTGTTATTATTTTGTAATGCTATGAGGATACATTTCTCTATGCATTGAGTACAAAAGGACCCCAATGTAGGGTTTAAATCCTATTAGTAGACCTTGTATCTGAACTGTCTTGTGCTTTTCCTACAGATGAACCCAGCTGATATGCTGCCCACAAGGAGCATGCGAGCAATTAGGGGTTAAGAAAGAGTCTTGCTCAGGGACACACATCAACATTGCTACCATGGTCTGGAATCGAACCAGGGACAACCAGAGGCTTTGGTTCCCCAGGCGGGCTCCCTAACCATTAAAGGGAAAGTTCACCTCTGGGACAACCAGATCTTATTTTATTGTTGTTTGGGACACGATCAACACAATCCTGAGTTATTTTTTGTGTTCAATTTGTGTTTTGAGATATTTTAGTATTTCAGCGTGAATGATGATGCATTTTGCCTCAATCATATGATGCAAAATGCATCATAAGCTGGAGCTTGTACATTTTTTATTATCATTTATGTTTGTGCAGTTGTATGACAGACTTACTGTAAGTAGGTGTAGGCCTATATCTGGAGTGTTAATTCACATTCATTTAAATTCCTAATAGGCCCTCACAGAACAAGTCAACATTTATTACAAAGCAATAAAGGAATGTTTTTTGGGGGTCTATATATAAACCTTTTTCAACCATGTTAGATTCAATGAATCACTCCTGAAAACCTGTTTTCAGGAGTGATTCACCTGTCTGTACACTAAGGCTTTTCCTTAGATTTTAGTACCTCTATTTTGCACATATGTATGTACTTCTATGCTTTGGTTTTATTAGATTTTTTATTTTAATTGAACCACTGTTTATATTTATGAATATTTTGTTTTTATCTTGGCACTGTAAAGCACTTTGTAAACATTGTTTTCGAAAAGCGCTTTTATAAATAACGTTTATTATTATAATGAAAACACCCGTTGTTGGATCATCATCTGGTCACCTAGCTGTTCGATAAAATGTCATGGGTGCAATGACCCCAAACGCAGTGCAGGATATATATGTATGTATGTATGTATGTGTAACGGAGGTGATCCGAACCTCCCCACCCGGTTTCGAACCAGGGTCTCCCGCATGAAAGTCCAATATCTTAACCATCACTCCAAAGGGGCGGCATAGCTCAGGGGTGGGGCGGCATAGCTCAGGGGTGGGGCGGCATAGCTCCGGGGTAGAGAAACCGTTATTAGAGCACGAAGGGTTCCCGAAGGGTTCCCAGTTCGAATCCGGGCTCCCCCTGAGTTAATGTCGAAGGGTCGTTGGGCAAGACTCTGAACCCCACATTGCTCCCGGTGAGTAGGTTGGTGCCTTGCATGGTTTCCTCTGCTACCGGTGTATGAATGTGTGCGTGAATGGGTGAATGTAATGCACAATCTCTGTAAAGCGCTTTGGATAAAAGCGCTATATAAATGCACCATTTTTTTTTTTTTTTTTAAAGGAATATCCTATGGAATGAGGGCAGATACTAGACTTTTGAGGCTTCAGGCTGGGGCTGCGACTCTCGCCGCCACATATGTATGTGTGTGTGTGTGTGTGGATGTATGTGTATATATATATATATATATATATATATATATATATATATATATTAGAGATGTTACAGATCAATCGGCAATGGATCGGATCGGGCCGATCAAAGCGTGATCGGCGATAATCGGTGGTTTAGATCAAAAGGTAAATTCACCGATCCGATCCGATCGGTGCATCCGATCTACCAGCCGTTCAGTATGCCCACTTGAGGCCATTTTGGGGTATTGATTTCCACAGTACTGAAGGAATAATTAGTTACTGCTATGATAAATACATAGTAATGCTGGTAAATAACTATAAGGCAAATATATAAATGAATTCATGAGTGAATTAATTAATTAAAGTTAAAACATTAACATTTAGAAAATATAAATAATATATAAATAATAACTTGATCGGATCAGTGATTGATCGGTATCGGGTGATCAAACTTTTGTGATCGGTGATCGGTTCCAAAAAACCTGATCGGACCATCCCTAATATATATATATATATATATATATATATATATATATATATATATATATATATATATATATATGCACACGCACACACTACATAAATAAAGCAACACTAAAATGAGAAAAATTACAAAAAGTCAATTTATTTTTTACATATTAAAATCTTTACACATTATCAAACAGGCTACGGAGCAGAGGAGAGATTCAGCTCTAATATACAAAACAAACATTCTCAAACTATAAAACAAAAAAACACTCATAAATAAAGGAAGAACATTTCAAACTAAATAATAAATAACCAAAAGACAAATGAGAAATGAATAAGAAACATGGGTTTCCAGTGTAGTGTTGCACTGGAAAGAAAAGGGAAAAAATGTTTATAAACTGTTGTGAATGGTCTATAAGCGTGTTGCATATTTAAGTGTTGTACATTTGTTGTGTATATTATGTTTGGTGTTTGTGTCCAAGATCTCACAGCCCTCAGAAACGAAATAATTCTGCCGCTTGTTTTCAGCGTAGAGGAAGACGCCATTAGTGCTGAAACTGAGCACATGAACATATGAAATAAACACAGAATTAACAGGTCACCATAATCCAACGTTAAACACAAGCCCAATAAAGCCTGACAAATCAAACGGAACATAACTGAAACCTCAAGGCTTGGATAGCTGTTTCTAACAGTAGTACTCTGAATAGTAGTAGTCAGAAAATGCACCACGATCACTTTAAAAAAAGAAAGAATCAAATTTCAATTTTAGCTCCCTGAGCAAAACACGGCGGCCTGTTTGGATTAAATGTTTCAGTGCAAAAGTTAGTGGTCCTTAGTTTCTGAGTGGTAATAATGGAATGATTCGACAGCCATTTTTTATCTCAGGAATGTTTCACAAATATCCAGATAGTTTCAGATCTGTTCTGTGCATTAGGAGAAAAAAACTAAACTAAACTAAAACGTTTATTATTTGCCGTTTGGATGATGCCGATTCTAGCTGTACTCGTCCTGCTGTGATTCAAACGGAATTACCCTAAAACCTCTCTCACCTGAATGGCACAAACAAACCCAGGACACTGTAGAAAGAGGACATGCGTCCGTACTTCCAACTCACACACCGTTTGTATATTTAATATCTGAGAAATGTGATTGTAAGATGTTTAAGTTACATACTCAACCTAGCCACCTCAATATCAATATAGTTATTATTACCTGGTTAGTGTGCAATGTGTTACATACTAGACCCATGCTATCACAACAACATTAACTTCGGCATGAGCTAGGTTGAGGAGACTGTTAGCTGCCTAGAACAAGTCTGAACTTCATCAGTCAATATCTCTGAAGTACAGGAGGAGCAAACGGACCAATGAACCGAGTACCACTTCCTAAACGGAGGCTATCAAAAGTTGGTGAGCGGTCTGCAGGTGAACGGGTGCACCCTTCAAAAATGAACATATTACGCTAAGTTATGAAATCAAACTTTGAAAAGACAGAAGTCACAGGTGTGTGAGGTTCACAGACGGCTGTGACTAAGAATCACAGGCAAACATCGGTCAACGTGACATCAAACAGGGTCCATCTGTAACTTTTAGATCTGTCTGTAGGGTTGGCGTCTACCTGCAGCATAGACAGGTGAACAACCATTCTAGGTCGCTGGTAGTTTGCCTGCATTACCAGCCATTTGGTTGGCAGAATCTACAGTTGCGCTATTCTAGCGGAAGAACCTAGTTTACTATAATGATGACACAGTCAGAGCTCAGAGGGAAATATGGTTGACCAACCAAAATAATTATAATAAACGGAAGAAGCTCAAACACTAGCGGGAGCATGTTCTTCTCTAAACGAGGTTGTCAAAGATCTACTGACCAAAAGGTTAATGGTAGCGGTCACCAAGCCTGGTCTTTTGGGACCCCTTAAACTGCTGCTTTTAGTACAAGCGGTCATGGGAGGATAGAAAACCTGCAGTACTAGAGGTCCCGAGAAATGCCAGTAACTTTATTATAACTGCAGAATTATGCTGTTTTAAAGTTTTCACGTATTAGGTTACTTTATTGTGGACAGGACAGCCATTGATAATTCAACATGATCCAATGTGCGAACACTAGAATGATTTTTCATGTTTAGACAACGTAGAATTAACTAGAGCGATATTTGGATCCAAGATGGTGTCAGTAGACCACTTACTTAGCTAGAACGCCTGAGAATCACAATCGATTCTCAACCTTTTGAATTTCAAGGACCACCAGTTAGATATGGATCAGACCGCATTCGATACCATTTCTCATCTCTGGGACCCCCGATAAACACTGCGATATCCTCAGCTAATTTAACTCAAGGGTTTACTGACCCGGGTCCATTTGGACTCTATGGTGGTCCCCGGATCCGACGTTGAGAACCAGTGTTTTTCCTTTAGAGCAGTGGTTCCCAAACCTTTTAGCTCAAAAGAGAAATTAAGACGTTTGCCCGGGCCCCAAACTAGTAAAAATAGCAGATTTACAAGCTCACAACGCGTTGCTTTGCACAGTGTTGTGAGCTAGTAGATCAGCTAATTTCACTACTTTTTAATTATTATCATATTTTATTTATTGGTTTATCTTCTTTAATTTCTAGACAGAAAAATATTTTTTTGGGGAGGGGAAATTTTGTGAAAGGTATATTTTATTTTTTACTCGAGTCATGACCCAGAGAAATTGTGTCTGACCCACAATAGGGTCCCGACCCAGTGTTTGGGAACCACTGTTTTAGAGGACCAGGGTTGGTGACCAGGGGTGCGTTAGGTTTACGTTCTGGAGCGCTTGGTGGGAGGGGGGGTGCTATCCTGGGTGAGACCCAGGTTGGTGAGCTCCGACTGGAAGAAGGACTGGAGGCGCTGGCCAGCCTTGGCCTCGTTGGTGTGGCGAGGATTGTACTGGAAACAGTTAGCAAACATCAGACCCATGTCCTCTATGTACTCCGCTAGAGACAGAGAGAGAGACAAGTGGTCAGTCAGGTGGGCTAGCATGGAATAAAGCAGTGGTTTCTCAAACGCTCACATTTCAAGCTCTCAAATACCTGGAACGCGCCCGAGTCGCGTTAGATTTGAACCACTTTAACCATTATTTTATGCTTTAACTATTGAAAAATAGCAGATATACAAGCTCACAGCGTGGCACCGAGTGCCGCGCTGCGAGCATGTAGATCTGCCATTTTTGAAAAATCATGAAAATGTGTGCAAGTCTTTGAATATCTTTGACCCGATCTTTGACCCGACTTCTAAATCCTTCCTCTAAATCAGCTGTTCTCAAACTTTCTCATGTCAAGGACCCCCAAAATTACATTTATTCGGCCGCAGACCCCCATCTCAAAATATGTTGTTCCAGGGACCCCCCAGAAGCAGAGATTTGAGTTACAAAAGTCTGCTTTGAAAAATATATATTGAAAAAATTTGCACACATTTTCACGATTTTTCAAAAATAGCAGATCTACAAGCTCGCAGCGCGGCACTCGGTGCCGCGCTGTGAGCTTGTATATCTGCTATTTTTCAATAGTTAAAGCAGTCAATAATCCTAGGCCTAAATGGGTTAACTCTGGCAGTGTACAAATGCACACATTTTGGAGCAAAACCAGTATTGTATTGCTGGTGTTGGTCCACTGTTTTTTTTACCAAATTCGGTCAACACAGCCATCTACCAAGGGATTTTAGAGCACTTTCTGCTTCCGTAGGTTGACAAGCTTTATGGCGAGGATGATTTCCTTTAGCTAGGAGCACTTAGTTGGCACCTGCCCACAAAGTCATAACTACTAGTAACTGGTGTAATGACAATGGTATTACTGGGCTTAACTGACGAGCCTACTGGCCTGACCTGAACCCCACAGAGAATCTATTTTGTGTTGTCAAGAGGAAGATGAGACCAGACTCAACCACACAGGTGAGCTTAAGGCCTCTATCAAAGCAAACCTGGGCTTCCATAACACCTGAGCAGTACCACAGGCTGACCACATTCATGCCACGCCCCATCGATGAAGACATCTGTTCAAAAGTATTCCTGACCAAGTACTAAGTGCATAAATTAACATAACGTTTCAGAAGTTTGACATTTCTGTATATAAATCCTTGGCCGTGTGTAATATATTTTGAGATATGGTATGGATTTTAGATTTTCCTGAGCTGTATGCCATAAATATCAAAATTAAGGTTCTATGTTCAGTAGTGTTGTGGCTGTTATGCGTCTAGTTGTTACCTGAGGTTTTATATTCACAGTTGTTCAGTCTCTCTCTGATGGTGCTCAAAGCAATGGGTGTCTTAATGATGTCATAGTAGTCAGGAACCTGAACACCAGACAAAAAGCACAGACACATACATTTATCTACTATCCATGTATCCCAATGAGCGGCTTAGATCAAACATGTTTACATTTATCTACTATCCATGTATCCCAATGAGCGGCTTAGATCAAACATGTTTACATTTATCTACTATCCATGTATCCCAATGAGCGGCTTAGATCAAACGACATGTTTACAGGCTCAAAATTATTTACTAGCTAAATAATCAATATAAGATAAGATGATCTCTCCACTTCCCCTGTCATCAATTTATCAAAATCTTCTTTAGCTTAAAATGTAAAATCTACATTCAGAAAATCTAGAAGTGTTTTTGGACGGTGAACTCAATAACCACATCCCTATTCTTACATACATTAGCCAAAAATAGCAGATCTACAAGCTCACAACGCTGCTATTTTCAGGGAAGAGGTTTGGTGTACAGGGTAGAAAAAGTACCAAACCAAAGGTATTTGGGCAAAGTATCGAGGGTTTAAGTGGTTAAATGTCCGAAAACACACGTTTAACATGAATCCAAAATGTAGTGGTGTACTGTACTGTGTACTGTACATGTTATGTCCTTCATGCGTACCTGAGTCTTTGACACCAGCTTAATGAAGGGCCAGCTGTCTGGATGTCGGACCAGTTCTACCGTCAGCTGCTCGCACGCTGACAGCTCGTGGACGCCATAGTTACGACCGGAACTGCGGCGAGAGGAAGCCGACGCGCCGGACAGGAGGACCGGTTTGGGTTTAGAAGGCGGAGAGACATCTGGAGGGGAGAGAGGACCAGTTAAAAAATCATGTTAAAGCCTTACAGTCCAACATCCATTTTAGTAGTAGTTTTAGCGACACTGCCAGGGAGGTTAGTTGTCTGTTAGAACTGTGATTCCTGGAATTCAGTTCGTACGTAATCCAGTGCGTACGTACGTTCGTACCACTACAAAAGTATAACAGACAAGGAGACAACTACAAAGTCCAGGGGGTGTAGAAATTAAGTAATAATTATGAAGAGCAGAGAGATTCCTCTTCAGGCTGACTTTGTATTCCTGCCATTTATTGGCAGTAGGGCGCCCTCTCCTGGCCATAGTGATAAATTAAAATGAAAACTGGAAATGCCAAAAAAATATGTCCCTATTCTGGGAGTGACATACTGTATGTGAAAATACCAGCTCTAAAAGCTCAAACGCATCGAAACATGATGCGTTGTGAGCTTGTAGATCTCACAGTCAGCTTGGTCTCATCACAGGTTTACAGCAGTAAAGAAGTGTGTGATTGTGGGGCGAAGATATTTGGTGTAGTAGTAATAAGCCTTGCCAAGCCGTGTCTCCCATAGGGCAGGAGCCCATCTCTTGTTTCTTGTAGTGTGAGGCACATTACATTCCTCCAGCCAACATCCCTGGACATGACGCTAGTATGTCGCAGGGACTTAGCCCTAATCCAACACTTGATGCTGAGTGCCAAGCAGGGAGGCATTGGGTCCCATTCTTATATGGTATGACCTGAATCTAACCACAGAGCCACTGAGCTGGTGCGCCCATATTTGGTTTCTAGGGGACAAAAGAGTGGACCAAGTACAGAACCGACCCTGGTAAACATAGGGTATTGGTTTAAATGGTAAATGGTGCATTTATATAGCGCTTTTATCCAAAGCGCTTTACAGAGATTGTGCATTACATTCACCCATTCACGCACACATTCATACACCGGTGGCGGAGGAAACCATGCAAGGCACCAACCTGCTCACCGGGAGCAATGTGGGGTTCAGAGTCTTGCCCAAGGACCCTTCGACATTAACTCAGGGGGAGCCCGGATTCGAACTGGGAACCCTTCGGGAACCCTTCATGCTCTAATAACGGTTTCTCTACCCCTGAGCTATGCCGCCCCAGAGGGGGCAGAGGATGTAAGTGGTGAATTACCAGTAGCGGTTCTCTTCTGTGCGGAGGACGGGTTGCTGCTGGGAGCGGCCAGGATCTCTGTGCTCAGGCGGCTGCTGGTTCGAACCCCCGCGCGGGGGGGAGCTCTGCCGTTGGACACCGGGGTCGCCTTGGACGAGGAGGGTGTGGCCTTTTTGGCTGAAGACCTGGGATGTGATGAGAAGTCCATTTTAAAAGTTAAATGTTTCCATTGTGGTTCACTGTACTCTATTCATCATCAAGACATACATTACATATCAGCAGAAACAAAAGCTTGGAGCCTGCTGAGGGAATGGGTTGTTTGACTCTTTGAGGGAAAGCTAGAAGAGGATAAAATGATCCAAGTCTAAGATATAATTTGAGTTTTTAGGTCGGTTTTCAATGTGAATGGGGAAGCAATAAGTTCCATGGCTGGTGGTGGGGCATTTCACATTTTGGTGGCTGTACAGTATAATGCATTTTACCCAGAGCGATTTACTATTAAACAAGGAAAACACAAGGTAATTTCACAAATAAATAAAATAAAAGCGACGCGTTGTGAGCTTGTAGATCTGCTCTTTTCATTAGTTTGGGTCCCGGGCAAATGTCTCCTTTCTATTTTGGCTCTTGAGCTAAAAGGTTTGGGAACCACTGATTTAAAAGACCAGACCCAGGTTGCTGTGCTCCGTCTACGAACCTTGAGCCATCCAAGCCCCAGCGAGTCCCGGGGTGGAGGTTTATCAGTAGTCTTATCAGTTTGTTATGCGTGTGTGTGTGTGTGTGTGTGTGTGTGTATAGATAGATACTAACTTGGACGCTGAAGAGTTCTTTCCAGCAGAGTTGCCGTTTCTGGAGGACACCTGTTGACCTTTGGGCGTGCTCTGGTTGGAGCCCCCCTGTTTGGCCGACTTGGAGCCCTTGGCTGGGGGCAACTTCACTGCTGAGCCTCTGGAGGACGGGGGCAACTTCACTGCTGCAGACACCTTCTTGCTGCTGGGAGAGGAGAGAGAGGGAACATTTAAAACTAACAGCGGTTCCCATCAAAAGTTCACATACACTTGTAAAGAACATGTATGTCATGGCAGTTTTGACTTTCCAATCATTTCTAATATTCGAATTATTCGACCTCAAAGTATTCGAATAGTCGAATATTCAACAGGACTAGCCAAACTGTCAAATATTAAGTAAGCAAGAGGCGAACATTGTGAAAATAGCCGATCTAGATCTGCTATTTTCACAATATTAATCTGCGGAACCGAGTCACATTAAATGTAATACCTACAATTCCAAGTGCCCGTCAGGGTGGTTTTTTTTTTAAGAGAAAACTATATAAAAAAAATAAAAATAAAAAAAACGAATATTCGACTTCGGTGAACAACGTCGAATAGTGACTTTGATATTCAAATATTCAAATATTTGGTGAATGCCCTAGTGTGTATGACATATAGTAAACGTCTCATCTAAAACAATAACTGCCTGAAACATAAAATGGCCGTCATGTCTGCTTTTGGTCTGCGGTCACACCTCACTGGCTCCTCCTCCTCAGCGGACGATTCTTCCTCCTCCTCCTCGGACTCCTCCTCTTCCTCCTCGGACTCCTCCTCCTCTTCAGACTCCTCCTCCTCGTTCTCAGACTCCTCCTCGTCGATGGAGGAGCGCTGGCGGGACGGCAGGCGGACGGAGCGCTGCTTGGGACGACAGTCTGGACAGAACCAGTCTCCTCCTGGGACAGACTGCAGAGAGAGAGAGTAGGAGAGAGAGAGAGAGAGAGAGAGAGAGAGAGAGAGAGAGAGAGAGAGTAGGAGAGTAGGAGAGAGAGAGAGAGAGAGAGAGAGAGAGAGAAGAGAGAGAGCAGAGGAGAAAGAAGAGAAGGTAGCAGTGTTGATTTTGTCGACTAAAACTATGACGAAAAATGTTTGTCGACTGTGCTTTTTTCACTGATGAAAACTAAATAAAAACTAAACTAAGATGACTAAAACTAAGACAAAATATATTAGACAATTTCGTCAACAAAATAAAAAGTAGACTAAATCGTTAGGTGTGAGGTGTTGCGCGCTGAAAATAGCAGATCTACAAGCTTGTAGATGGTGTGTGTGTGTGTGTGTCTCTGTGTGTGTGTGTGTGTGTACCTTAAGCCTGGGTCTCAGACAGTGCAGGTGGTGTCCTCGGTCACACGCGTCGCACAGTAACATGTTCTCTGCGTCTCCTTTCCTCCTGCACAGCTTACAGCGGGTGTTGAGGAGAGACTTGGCCCAGATAATACTCCTGTCCAACGTGGACAGATGGACAAACACCTGGAGACAATAATCACTGTTCAGTCATTGTACAGTACATTTCCACATAAAGTATATTTTTTTCTCTCCAGAAGACAGTCCCTCTTTTTCAGGGTGTTTGCCCTCAGATGGGTAGGGTTTTGAGGTTAGATTTAGGCATAATGTCTCGTCTGCGAGGTTAAAGGAGTAGTTCACCCCCAAAATGACCTTTTTTCTATTGATTACTCAAACCATGCAGACTCAGAATTCATGGATATTTTTGGGGACCCGAATGCATTTGGGTCCCCGTCCGGAATCAATGGGGATACATTTACTATAATAAATATATTTGTTTTGTCTTAGGAATATGACAAATGCAAAACAATATTATTGAACTCAAGTCTCCATGGTGTGAGTAATCGATAGAAAAAAGTCATTTTGGGGGTGAACTACTCCTTTAAATAAGGTTAGGGAAAGGCCTATTAGGAGGCAGTCCCTGGGCAAAAAACACCCTGAAAAGAGGGAGTCTCGTTTCCAGAAGGTGGCATACCAGTTTCCTGTAGCGGTTAATTTTGTTTTTACCACAGCATTCTTTGATTGGCTCTGCTGCAGATTTGAACTGGAAACACACACGACACCTTCAAAAGGTTTGCAGTTCAAATCTGCTACTGAGCCGATCAAACAAAGTTATATGAACTGGAAATGGGTAAACAAGTGTAGCAGAGTGGCTAAAAACCTCAGCCTGATGACTTTAAAAGTCTAATATCTCCCCCAGATCATAGGGATAATAACCCTCTAATGCTGGAATCATGTCAATTTGTGTTTTCAGATATTTAACACTTGTACCGTCAATACTTAAAAAAAACGTTCACTCTGTAATTAGTCTGCTCTTTTCCCCCTCTACATCTACTTGTAGATCTGCTATTTTTGGCTTAAGTTCTCCGAATATGGACGCTAGGGTTCAATTGGTTAATATATAAAATGGAGGAGGAAAAACAGTTTCTATCACACAAAGATTTGGAGGACCCCCTGTAGTAACTCTGAGGACCCCCTAGGGGTCCCGGACCCCCTGTTGAAGACCCCTGCTCTAGTGGTTAAGGCGGGAGACCCGGGTTCGAATCCCCGGGCGTTACACAACCTTCTGGAAACCTGGGACTGCAATGAAGCCCAGGGCCTGGTCTACCAAGTACCAACTGATTACAACATGTAGTTAAGTGGGCTAGCTAGCCAACTACAAAAAGTAAAGCGGGCGCACATCACTTCCGCCCATGGTTTGCAATACACGGATGTCTTGCGGATGACATACTTGCGTTTTGAACCGGTTCCAACCGGTATTGAACCTTGAACGGGTCCCAAGCGGTACTGACCTGAGAAAGACTGGAGCAGGATTGCAGCGAGTCTCTCCAACGTTCCAAAATCGTCTTACACACCCGACCACTGTCACTGCCATCTGACACACAGAGAGAGAGAGAGAGGTCATCAATACCATCTGACACACACAGGTGACTAAAATCAGCCAGAGATAGACAAGGTAACAGCCCTCTGACAGACAGACAGACAGACAGACAGTTGTCGTCTTACCTTCACTGGATTGGTCATCATCTTTCTTCCCTTTCTTCTTGTTCTTCTGGTCCTTCTTGGACTCATCATCGCCTGCACAGATAGACAGACAGACACACACCAACTTGAGTTATTCTGCTAATGAAAAACACATCAGTTAACCCATTTAGAACGGGTACACATTATTGTGCATCATTGTTTTATGCTTTAACTATTGAAAAATAGCAGATATACAAGCTCACAGTGCGCTGCGAGCTTGTAGATCTGCTATTTTTGAAAAATCGTAAAAATTTTAATTTAAATTTAAATAGTAAATTTAAATTAAAAATAGTAATTTTGACCCGATTCTATAAATGTCTTCTGAATCTAAGCTAGATCGATATGATTACCAATAACTACAGGTTAGATCTACATTACCCCTGCAGTTTTGCCCATGCAGCAAGTCGTCCTGGGTCTCAAAACAGACTATCTAATGCTGCGCAAAGGAACGAAACAGAGAGGGCGCTGTTTTTCCCTTTTATTTGCGAGCCTTTGCTGCTCTTCAGCCCCGTCTGCCCCCATTATAACCGAGGCATTTTCACTCGTTGGTAAGTAGACTAAATCACGTCTTTTCCACCCTTTTTAAGTAACGCATTCACGGGCCTCTCCAAGGTAGGCAACATTACTAAAAGGGTGAAAAAGACGTTATTTAGTCTACTTACCAGCGAGTGAAAATGCCTCGGTTATAATGGGGGCGGACCATACACTGTAGAAAAATATGGACGAAGCGAAGCCATTGGTTTCTATGCAGCGCAAATGGCCCTTTCTACCCCTTGGAATGGGTGTCGCCATCATAGAATTGTAAAGGCATCAGAGATGCTATTGGCTGCCAACGGTCACGTGCAACGCGGGGATACATGGGAGAATGTGGTCGGAGCCTCCCGAAATACAGCACACGAAGAAGAACACAGCCGGCTGGTATCAGTTTAGTTGGCCACGCCCCCCCGCAACTTTATCATTTATTTTAAAATACATTGGACCACATTTCGACAAAACGAATATGATGGTGATTGAAAGGCAATTTTTAAACAGCGCAACTAGCGGCCAATCATAGGACGTTTTAGTTCCGTATTGGAGTCATTTTAAATCGGCAGAACTATAATGCCCCTGGGGCGGACGGGGCTGAAGAACAGCAGAGGCTCGCTAAGAATGAGAACAGGCTCCATGCAAAGCCACTTCCGGTCTGCGGTGAGATCAAAGCGTGTCGCCACTCTGCTCTGGTCTAACCAATTCACCCTTTGTCAAGTCCCACCCGTTGTCCTGCCCCCCTTCACACCCATTGGTTGCCGTGTCTTGGTGGGACACTCCATCCACTGCCATTTTAATTCAGTTGCTTCGTATTGTTATTCTGTGCGTTCAATTCCAATTTCAAACTTGGTTTCAGTAAAATGGAGCTGCTCAGTGGTAGTAAAGTGACTCAGAATGTATTTTAATGTTTTTATTTCTCCAAAACATTATGTTTTAGCAAAAAGGCGGAACCAGGGCGGGACAAGGCAGATAGAGCCTGCTGGTTGGTCAGTCAGAGACCAACCAGAAGGCTAACAAAGGGTGTCCAGAGCCAATTTTTAATCCAGCCCTTGGAAATGAAAATTCTGCTCGCGAGTCCAGACTAATATCCGACACGCAGTGAGGAATTAGTATGAGCAACACCAGGTCATAGTTCCTTACCCAGAGGCGCTTTGAGGAACTTGCGTTCCATTCCCTGCTCTATCTGGGCCAGGGCCTGAGCAAGGCAGCGGACGGTGCTGTTCAGTGGCTGGGGCGTCCCCGGGCCGGTGGAACCGGCAACCTCCCCTCGCAGCTCCTGCAGTCTGAACAACTGCACTGAACACACGCCACTCAACGCACCTCTATTACATACACCAGAGAGAGAGAGAGAGAGAGAGAGAGAGAGAGAGAGAGAGAGAGAGAGAGAGAGAGAGAGAGAGAGAGAGAGAGAGAAGAGATAACATTAGGTGCACATCACACTTTCAAATAGGGATGCAAAGGTCAATAATTGATTTTTTATTTTCAATATTATTGAACTAATCCATTTAATAAATGATGAAATATACAGGTAGCAAAAATAAGAGCCTGTAGATCTGCATTTTTTGCTGCATGCAAGAGAGCATGAGTTTTTTTCCTGTTTTTTTTTTACTTGCCTCGTGGCAAACCCCTGATCTCCCTCCTTCCACCCATCCAATGCTCCATCCTACCTCAAATAGTCAGAAATATGTCCAATCTTGGAATGAATTCCTTACGAAAATTTGTTCTTCAACAATGTGTTTGTAAAAGTATCTACTAGTAACACACATCTCACAAAGATTGAATTCAGTTTCCCTAGGGGAATCCGTGACAGCTGCTGAAAGTTGGGGTACCATTAACTTTACTATACAGGAAAATAAATCTGTTTAAGTAGCATGTGAGGGGTCAAACTAGGATTTTTTTCACATAGACATATAAAGGTAGACGCCTCCTCAGGCTCAGGGGTGATGGTAAAAGAGGACTGGCAAGCTTCCTGAATTCTGAAGGACGCTTCCTTGTTCGTCACAGAATGGGACTCTTGGTAGGCCAATCAGATGCAGGACTGGCAGGACTCCCTCTTTCCCACTGCAGGGGGCAGAGGGCCTTCCAGTTCCACAGTTCCACAGTTCCGCCAGTCCTGTTCTACCAGTCACGCCAATTAACTGCAGGGGTGGATGAGGCATCTAGCTTTTTATATCTGTGATTTTTCATGCTTCTGAATCCATGAAAAACATTCCTTGGGCTAAAACCCAAAGCCCAAAAAATTGTTGGCTATGGCCATTTTTTGGGGGGAGCAACATTTGAAACGGGTTCCAAATGTGATGTTGGATGAACTTGGATCCAGTTCCGAATCCCAACCCTAATTAAGATTCCTGATCCAACATGGTCCACCCACCTGTCCTTGGAGCTGATGAGCAGATGTGAGGCGTCCACCTCCATGTCCTCTCCTCCGTTCATCTCTCCGTTGTGTAGCAGCTCATACTGGCCTTTCTCCAGAGCTGCTCTCCACGTGTCCCTCTGCATGATCTACACCCACGTACAGAGGGGGAGAAGTAACATATTAATTTAATATACATGCTAATGCCTTTAACATCACAAAAACTATGCTTAAGCCTTACCCTGACCCGAACCTCACAGACATTATGGCCATGGAGTAAAGCAAAATGTAATCTCACGACTGGGAAATTGTGTCGTAATGTGCGATCATTTTTTTTGTGGGGGGAGAGGGGCTCCAGGCTGATCAGCGTGATTCAGCGCAGTTACTACCACCTGACCAGGCTGATGTAGAAACACCAGCAGAACCTCCTTTACAATGCCGTGCTCAAAAGCCTAGTGGAAAAGTGCTATAAACCTTAGACACCTCTGTGTGTGTGTGTGTGTGTGTGTGTGTGTGTGTGTGTGTGTGTGTGTGTGTGTGTGTGTACCTTCAGCATTCCCAGACTTCCTTGATAGATTCTGTCCTCAATATCCAACAGCATATCTCGCAGTCGGTTCTCCATGAAACTCTCAGCTGGAGCAGAGGATTCTGGGGCCTCTGGCTTGTCTAGGAGGAAAAGGCAAGGAGGAGGAGACGGTTGTCTAAAACGTCAAACAGGAATGGGTTCTGAATCCTCATGTAATAGTGTAGATACTGTATATAGTTTATAGTGTATACTTTCTGAAAGTGGTCAGTTCCAATTTTGATTGCTCATTTCTTTGTTTCATCACTTCTAATTTCACTTGTTTATCCTGTATCCCCGTTACAAAAATAACAAAAACTGTAGCTACTGTATATATCTATTTAACACTGATTTTAACAAACACAATTAAATCACTTACAAAACCTTTAAGGCTGTCTGTGCGTGTTATTCTTTTAACAAATCAAGTAGTATCAGGTATTAATATATTACTTGTATAGTTATATTTATCAGCTGCAGTGCTTTTGAGGATGTGTGCGATGCGCTCTTTCTCCTGCTGTAGCGCCTCCTTCAGGCCGCTCTCTCTGTGACCGCGAGGGTTCAGCGCCTCCATCAGCTGCTCCACGTCCTCCACGGAGGTGTAGAAAGCCCATTGGTTGGGACGGATGACTGGCGGGCCGCTGGGGACCATGGGGGCGGGGCTGAATAGAGAGGAGGTTAGTATTTCAGAGAGCTTACCATTACAATCACCGTTGCTATTAATTATCATTGTCTCTGCCAGGCAGGACGGCCGTAGACTATGTATTCGCTCCTGGTCTGTCCGTGTGAGTGTTTGGCCTGGTGGAGAAAATTATGTAAGCGTGCTGCTAAATTGACGAAAGGCCCCAAAAACACAGTTTACCAACAGGACAAGGTATGTTGATCTCTAATGATTGCTTAGTGTAAATCAAATCACCTCCCCCTTGGCAATGTCAGCCTGAAGCATTGATAATCAGGTGTGATCCAGAAGAGTGTTGATATCCATTTTAGTTATTGGCTACTGTACTAAAGACTCCTCGAGCTACGTGATGTAAACTATGTCGTCTGGATACGGCACGGGCTGCACTGTGTGTCACCAAACGTCAAAAGATTTAGATCTGACTAAACGCTTGATCATATTTTGCTCATATTCTAATAATGTAAACACTACGCACTACATGCGCGCAGGTCAGCGGCCTGAGAGCAAAGTTAAACTGGAAGAGATGAAATGCAAGCTATGCATCTCTGAATAACAGTGATCAAAGCTCTAAATATCCATGAATCGAAGGCTTCATGAAAAACGTCAAATATTATTCAAAAATGACAAAAAACAAATATGTTGCTACATACTGTACATGTACTGTACTACACAAAAATGTGTTCCCGGCCTTAAAGCACGACGAAACACCTCGAGGGGCAGACGAAGAGTATTGGAATTTGTGTAATTTGGGAAAAGTTTTAGTTTTTAAGCCAACTTTAACAGCCCTGCTACCTGCTGGTGTCCATGGATGTGTCCTGCTGCTCTCCGTCCTCCGTCTGTCCGTCCTCCGTCCGTCCCTCCTGTGAGGGAGGCGCGGGGCGGGGCTCTAGCATGTCCTCCGTCAGACCGAAGGCGTCCTCCTCCACGAACAGAGCGCTGGTGGAGGGGAAGAGCCAGTAGCGCCTGTACAGCCTGTCTCTGCCCAGGGGAGCGATGGCCGTGCGAGAGGAACACTTCTGGATGCGATCCTGCAGCTCCTGAATCTGGAGAAACCACGCCATGCCAAAGTACACGTCACTACGAGCCCTTTCACACTTATTACACAATCTTCGAACGCAATTATTTGACAACAGTAAGACTCCCTAAATCGGGAGATAAGCGACCGTCAGGTCGCATGTAAAAATGGCGGAGCTATGAGAATGGCAAAAGTGTGACATGTGACTGACTGACTGACTGAATAACTGACAGCCAGTGGAGGTTTTGATAGTAACTTTTGCGTTATCCTTTTAGCATTATTGTATACGTTTTTACAAATTGTTAATAAAGCATTCAATCAATCAAAACAGACTTGTGCATCAGACATAGAAGTACTCAAATAATTCTATTTGGATTAATGATTGCAGTAGATAACCTAACCTAATATTTTAAAGAAACTGTACTGTATATATGTTTTTAAATTGCTGATTTGTTTAACTGTTGCATCCCTATACGATTGCAGTGTCCCGCTACTTTGTGAGGCGTTTCCACAACTGTGAGGAGGGGACTCCGTCTTACCCTCTCCTGCTCCTCCCCCAGCTCCTGGGCTGTGAGGCTGACGGGAGCAGCAGAGGAGGAGAGCGTCTTCTGTTTCTCCTTCTGGTTGAAGCCCCCTGCAGGAGAGAGGAGGTGCACGTTAGCAAGAGAGAGAGAGAACCCCACTGCAGGAGAGAGGAGGTGCACGTTAGCAAGAAAGAGAGAAACAATCTCTACCCATTTAAAGATCTGAGGCCCATTCTACAAATGCCTTCTAAATCAGTACAGTTTTCACACTTTCACGATTTAAAAGAAATAGCGATTTACAAGCTTATAGAGCTTGTAGATCTGCCATTTGTGAAGAGCCAATGCTCAGATCTAAAAGGACACAGATTCTTTCCCTCCCTGTTTTAACTCTTTTACTGCTTTGAACGTTAACGCTCGTCCCAAAATATTGGGGGGTCCTTGACACAAAACCGTTTGAGAACGACTGGCCAGATTACATTCAAAGTAGTACAGAATGAGAATCCTGGAGAGACAGCCAGACAGATTGGGAAGAGACAGATTGACAAGAGACAGAAAGAGACACAGACAGATGGTGTACAGTAAATAGATTAAGGATATATTAACCTGTCTTCTTGGTGTCATCCTCCTCATCTTCAGTGTTCTGTCCTGTCAGGCTCTCTCGATGCGCAGTGCTACAAGATACACAGTCAAATACTTCATATACACAATCACACAATACACAATAGATATACATGGTCACAGCACTACAATAGAGATATGTCAGTCTGCACGGTACCCGTTTCTGTCGTCTTTCAGTTTTTCTAACAACTCTTTCATTCTGAGCTCCTGTTCCTTCAGTTTCTCCTCTTTACGGACACGAACTCTGGAAGAAAGAAAACAACAACACTGAATTATTGTGAAAGCATATCTCCATGGGAGTCATCTCCTTTCCGCCTATTTACTGTGTTATGAGACTGAAATGATCTGCAATTGCAGATAATGGAGCCTTTATGTCAAAGAAACAATGAAATAACGTACCTGTATGCAGCCTCCTCTCTCTCCCTGCGGTGCTGCTCCGCTCTCAGCTCTCTAAACAATGAAATAACGTACCTGTATGCAGCCTCCTCTCTCTCCCTGCGGTGCTGCTCCGCTCGCATCTCTCTCAGCTCCTGTTTGATGATCTTCTGCTCTTCTGCGTTGTCTTCAATGAAGTCTCTGGTTGAGACCAGAGACAGCAGCTTCCCACACAAAACCTGAAGGATGGCCAGCTTCTCTCCTACCGCACACACACACACACACACACACACACACACACACACACACACACACACACACACACACACACACACACACACACACACACACACACACACACACACACACACACACACACACACACACACACACACACACACACACACACACTTAAGTAACATTTTTGGGGATATTCTACTGTTAGACTGATGATAGGCTCTTGGTTTACTTATGATCCTAGATTATATTCTTTCTATGCATTTCATTTGCTGTCCTTTCTTACGGTAAATCGCTCTGGATTAAGATCATCTGCTAAGTGCCTGAATAGTAAATTGTGGAGATTGCAGTTGAATTGGCTAATATACCTGGTGTCAGGTCGTAGACAGAGGTGTGGGCCAGTCTCTTCAGGAGGGCAGGGTTGGACACTCTGAGCTCCACACACGGGTCGTCGGTGGACATGAAGCCGCCCTGCTTCTGGTAGCGGAACTTGGCGTTGCCGTGGTTACAGTCCGCCCCCGAGGACAGGATGTGGAGACGCAGGATCTCCGACAGGGTGCAGCTGTCCAGGTCCAGCTTCTTGATGTGACACCCTGCACACACACAAACACACACATAGATCGTTCGACATACTGTATTTAAAATGGAGGAGTATTGAATGTGAGTATTGAATGGAGGAGTGAGTGAGTGAGTGAGTGAGTGAGTAAGTGTGTTACCCTGGTGTAGCTGAGACCAGGCAGCGGTCAGTGAGGCGACAGCGCTGATGGCCAAGTGATCACGGTCAGTCTCATCATCACGAGCCTCTGACACCTCTGTACACAGGAGAGGGAAAACGACAAGAAAACATAAATGACATGAAGAAGACACCAAAAGATACCTTAGTCAAATGCATGTTAGGCTATTTAAGCTTTGCACTGCAACGGCAGATGACAACGGCAACCGGAAATGATCAGCGCTCGATAGATCAACCTGCCGCCGTCGCAGCCGTCTCTACTAAGGCAGAATCTACCTTTCCACGTAGCGGCTACAACGCCTGCTGCGTGGTCGCGTCGCCAAGGGAACCAAAGTGTTCAGCGAAAGGGGTGGGACCCCGTCGCCGACGGCTGGTTGCTTAATACTTTTCAGTAAAAACGCGCTCCTTAAAGCTATACTGTGTAAGTTGCTCAACTTGTGGTCAGTAGCTCTATAGCAAACCTCGGTCGCGTCCGCGTCTTTCGGCCGTTTTTCGGTTCTCAAACCCCCGCGTCTGCCTCCACCTCGCCGAGATCTATCTTTTGAGGGGTCCCTGGTTCCTGTGCGTTCAGCCATTCCGGAGATACACTCCTTCACCCATGCTTCACCGTGCACCCGAGTATAGAGACACACGGGAGACTACAAATATGGCCGCCCTAGCGACCCCACTCCAAGATGCGCTGTGATTGGCCGGCAGTGTATAACCCTCGCTGTGATTGGCCGGTAGTATGATGACGTCATTTTGCCGCGAAATTCTCCCCCCCTCACGGCTCATAGAAAACATATAAAGAGAAGGCTTTTGAAGCTGAAAATAACGGAGTGGGGGTTCTAAAACTTTAGCGATTTAACAGTTAGGACCATTTTAAGATTTGTTTTATAAAAAAAGTTACATGGTATAACTTTAAATTTCCTATTAACATGGAGTCCTTGACATGAAAACATTTGGTTTAAAGTTCCACCTGTGGCTTAGACTAGACTCTGCAGTGCAGAGACGAATGTCCCAAAGTTTCAGCCCTGGGCACATGCTTTCATAGTACTAACTCTACCAACCAGCCCTGGGCACATGTTTTCATAGTACTAACTCTACCAACCAGTCCTGGGCACATGTTTTCATAGTACTAACTCTACCAACCAGTCCTGGGCACATGTTTTCATAGTACTAACTCTACCAACCAGCCCTGGGCACATGTTTTCATAGTACTAACTCTACCAACCAGTCCTGGGCACATGTTTTCATAGTACTAACTCTACCAACCAGTCCTGGGCACATGTTTTCATAGTACTAACTCTACCAACCAGTCCTGGGCACATGTTTTCATAGTACTAACTCTACCAACCAGTCCTGGGCACATGTTTTCATAGTACTAACTCTACCAACCAGTCCTGGGCACATGTTTTCATAGTACTAACTCTACCAACGAGCCCTGGGCACATGTTTTCATAGTACTAACTCTACCAACCAGTCCTGGGCACATGTTTTCATAGTACTAACTCTACCAACCAGCCCTGGGCACATGTTTTCATAGTACTAACTCTACCAACCAGTCCTGGGCACATGTTTTCATAGTACTAACTCTACCAACCAGCCCTGGGCACATGTTTTCATAGTACTAACTCTACCAACCAGTCCTGGGCACATGTTTTCATAGTACTAACTCTACCAACCAGCCCTGGGCACATGTTTTCATAGTACTAACTCTACCAACCAGTCCTGGGCACATGTTTTCATAGTACCAACTCTACCAACCAGCCCTGGGCACATGTTTTCATAGTACTAACTCTACCAACCAGTCCTGGGCACATGTTTTCATAGTACTAACTCTACCAACCAGTCCTGGGCACATGTTTTCATAGTACTAACTCTACCAACCAGTCCTGGGCACATGTTTTCATAGTACTAACTCTACCAACCAGTCCTGGGCACATGTTTTCATAGTACTCAGTCTACCTTCAGCCAGGGCCTCCTCCTGCTCCTCCGTCTGAGCCTGGAAGATGGCCGACAGGAAGAAGAACAGCAGCTCGCACAGCGGGCCTTCCGGGTCGGAGCCCACCAACGCCTCCTCCACGATCTCTGGTGGACACAACGGAACACAGCAACACATGAAGGAGAAGCAGAACCTGGGGATGCACTATGCATGTACACGCTTTTCACAGCTTTCAAACAAAAAAATCCACTTGGAAATCCGTTCAGGCATTCAGGAGATACCAGCCCTTATGTTTTCTTCAAATGTAAACAAACATGGCTGCCATGTTTGAAAGATAGGGTTGGTATGGGGGTTAAACATGCAATTTCGCGATTGCGATCATGCCTAGTACATTGTTGGAGGTCCAAAAAGTTTTTTTTTTTTTTTTAATTTTTTTTTATACCCTTGGGGGGGCGGGGGGGTTTTCTGGCCGGGCGGGGCGCCTGGCCTGTAAAGTGCTGCAGGAAACCCTGGGCTATACAGAATGAAGACCCGCCTTCCAGCCAATGGCATTCATTGTCTCCACCAGCCGAAGGCAGGGGGAGAGTATGTTTTTAAGACAATTTTTTTGGATATTACTCCTACAGGACAGATCATTGGCCTATTATAGCACCACCAGGACGCGTGGCTGGTGGAGACCTGTGCTCGGAAGAGCACTTCTTCTAGTTTCAGGTTTCATTTCTGGAGCGGATATAGGAAGATGGTGGATTTGCACTTGCTGAAAAATAGGTTTCATTTACGGTCTGTAGAAACCCATGGCGTGGCTCGGTCAACTTATTGATTAGTGTAGGTTTATTAAGGTAATCTCTCCAAAGGAATGTTTAGCTTAGTTGTTCTGACCCAGTGTGACGCCATCGGGGAACTCGTCTTTGAGGTCGAAGAATTCTCCAAATGCTCCGAGGAACTCTAGAACCATCAGAGCGTCTCCGAACAGCTCCGCCGGAACGCGGGTGTGAACAGGAACTGGACACGGCAACTCCTGGAAATTGATTGATAAAAAAAAGACAGAAAAAAAAGAAAAGAAATGAGTCTGACGGCAACCCTTAAGACACTGATCCATTTTATCATCAGTCTTGACAGCAACTCCCAGACACTGGTAAATTAAGGTGCCGGCTACACGGAGCTGGATATTTCTGAAGCTAGACATTTTTTTGTGCTGTTGGGGCTGGCAGCCACACGAAGCTGGATATTTCGGCTGTGAAACTGGATATTTTTGAGTGGTAGCCAATAGCTAACTTCAAGCTAACTTCATCCTGTTCTTGTTCATGAGTCATGACACAAAGGAAAGTGTTCAGGCGCGTCATGGCTGCGCACGGCTTGTGCATATACAGCGTATGTCTATGGTGGATTCTCTGGCCATTGGGCGCCCTTATGTGGAGATTCCAGGCACTGGATGAGTTAAACACGTTTTGGTATATGAGTGAGTTTTTAAAATCAAAACCTCCCATCCACTGGGCCGGGCGTTCTGATTGGCTTCTTCTCGCATTGCATGCACTGGGGTTTATTGTCTGTTAGTTGGTGCACCGGCATCATCAGTACACCTTAACTCATTGAGTGCCTATCCCGAATTAGTTCGGGATATATTATCGCATCCCAGAGTGCCTATCCCGAACTAGTTCGGGATATTAAAAAAAAATAATAATACATTTTTTTTTTGTTGAAAAAATCTTTTTTTTTATTTTTTTTTTGGACCCCATCAAATCTAGTGAACATGATTTCAATCGCGATTTTGCATGTTCCACCCCCATACAACCCCATCTAACATACAGGGCAGCCATGTTTGTTTACATAACATGTAAAACATAATGGCGATTATCTCAAGAATGCCTGAACGGATTTCCAATCGGATTTTTTTGTTTGAAAGCTGTGAACAAACTGCACAAATCCACTCCAATGCAATCCAGGATTGCATTGGATTTTTTAGAGCTCATTCTTCTCTGTTTTTTTTCCCATGCATGAGGTGTGCAAGGTTTAATCATGGCTAAGTTGACGAAAATAAGGCTTCTAAAATGCTTGGTAGCCAATAGCTAACTTCAAGCTAACTTCATCCTCTTCCTGTACATGCACAAAGGAAAGTGTTCAGGCAAGTCATGGCTGCAGGGCTTCTGCATATACCAGCATATCTCTATGGGATTTTCTATGGCCACTGGGCGCCCTCTAGTGGTGAAAGGGTGGCACTAAATGAGTTAAAATTGTCCAATGAGAAAGGCTCCAAAACTAAGCGCCATTAACACTTATGTTGCAATGATTTTTTCTCTTCAATGTCTCGCGTTGCCATGGTTACCATAGACTTCCATGTAATTGTGCAAGTGTGTAAAAAGTGCACGCCCATGCCTGGATGATGCACCACGTGTGTAGATGCTGTTCACAGCTTTCAAACAAAAAAATCCGCTTGGAAATCCGTTCAGGCATTCATGATTTATCAGCCATTATGTTTTCTTCAGATGTAAACAAACATGGCTGCCATGTTTGAAAGAATGGGTTGGTATGGGGGTTAAACATGCAATTTCGCGATCGCGATCATGCCTAATACATTTCTGGAGGTCCAAAAAAACTTTTTGAAAAAAAAAATTTGAAAAAAAAAAAAAAAAAAAAATTCAAAAACGGCCCAAACTCGGGAAACTCGTGGTTGGCACAGCACTAGTACCGATACAAACTCGGGAAACTCGGGGTTGGCACCATATGTGTTAATATGCATAATTCTTTTTAATCACACTCATTTTCTCTGATTAATTAAACTAAATGAATCAGTTAAGTCCCTGCCCTAATTAAACTCAGTCTGAAATCAAAGTCTGAGTTGTGTTTCTACCTTGAGGTCGTCTAACTCCATGTCCTCTCTGGGTTTGTTCCACAGCTTCATTCGTTCTGCATATCTTTTCTTCTCCTCCTTCAGCTTCTCTCGTTCCTAAAGGAGAAGAGCATGTTGTCAGGTTTTACACACACAATTCAACATTGTGTTTATTGCAACGGCATAGGTACATACCGTAGTTACATAGGGAGAGACAATGCAAATTAATGAACATTCAATAGAGGAATATGAAATGAATCCCCTGTACCCGTTTGTAAATATGCCAGATTTAGCAATAGGCTAATTTCCTTTGGCAGTTCCCAAACATAAAAACAATCAAACACACAAACATACATTAAAAAAAATCACATTCCTAATAATATATCTAAGAAATTATAGGCACTCAAAAGTTTGGGACATGTTATTTTTTTTAATCATTGCACAATAATGACTCATATTAGTACTGATGGGACAATAAATGAAAGATCTCACCATCTCCTTTTCCTGTTTCATTTTCTCCTTCTCCTCCTTCCTCCTCTCTCTCTCCTCTTCACACCTCCTCCTGAACTCCTCCCTCTGACGCTCCTTGTCCTCCCGCTCCTTCCGCCTGGCCTCCTGGAGGTCCTCCTTCTCTCTCCTCATCTTGTCCCGTTCGGCAGCAGGCATCGTGTCCTCTCTCTTCTCCTACCAGACCACAACAATGCTTCAGTGGTGGAAATCAACTACATTTGACTCAAGTAACTATACTTGAGTACAGGTTTGAGGAAGACTTAAGTGTTGGTACCAGGGTTCCCACACATCTTTACCAATTAATTTCCAAAACATCGACTAGAGCAGTGTTTCTCAAATGGGGGTACGTGTACCCCTAGGGGTACGCAGAGGTACTACAGGTGGTACTTGAGAGAAAATGGAAACATTTACTTTACTGTTGTGTTTTATGATAAAAGATTGACAAATGTATGTGAATGTGCTGCTTTGTAACCAAATGAAGTGAGAATTCTACTGTTACTGAAAAGAAAATAGGCTATTTACTTTTATTTTCAACATATTGACATAAAAACTGGACTTTTGATGTCAGTATTTTCTAGTCAAAATGTTGTTGTTGATTAAAGGGGGTTCTTGGATTCAGCAATCAGGAAAAGGGGGTACTGAAGCCCAAACAGTTTGAGAACCACTGGACTAGTCGGAGGAATCGCACATAGTCTGAAAACATCCGACACATCAATCCCTCAAATCACGGTGTGATCAAAACGGCATCAAAATAATAAGACACGCATTATAAACTGTACCGTACTTTAACACGACGACAGAAAAGAGCTCACCTGTACGGGTGAGGTGAGTGCAGGGGGGCGGCCCCGAGGCTTGGCCGGGGCGCTGCTGGGGAAGTGAGGTGGCTCGTCAGGAAAGAACTGAGAGAAGGTCTGCTCTGACAGGCCGAACTTGGACACTGTGGACGTCTGCACACACACACACACACACACACACACACACACACACACACACACACACACACACACACACACACACACACACACACACACACACACACACACACACACACACACACACACACTTTTTTTAATATTAATTTATTAAATACAGATTCATTGCATAAATGGAATAGTTCATCTTGGCACTTGAAGGCCTCCACGTTCGGAGATGTTCCCTAAATTCTTTTTTTCATGCTTTTTGAGCATCAGGGAAAGCTAAACAAAACCCACTATAGGGATACAATAGCAGAACAATAGTAATACATTGACATGTAACTTAGAAAATCATAAGTATTTGAGCTTAGCCAGACTGATCGTGCAAAGGTGGAGGCTGGGGTGGAGGAGGCAGCAAGCAGCGAATGATCCGAAGCTTCGGAAACCAAGCATAGGTAGAGAAAGTAAGCCGTATTTAAAGGGGCCTTAGTTTCCCTACTGAACGCCAGCTTTGATTGGAGTATGACAATGTGATGTAAAGATCAGCTGATATGAGAATGTGGAATGGGAAGAGAGCAGACTGACAGCTGACTACAGCTGGGCGCGGCAAGACTCTTCTTGTGTCCTGCATAAACTAACGCTGAAGCTACATGTGCTTCCGGTGAGCAGGTTGGTGCTAGTGTGGGACGATATGAAGCTTGTAGATCGGCTATTTTTTGGCAAAGACATTTGATAGAGAGTGAAAAAAAGACTATCAAGTACGTATACAGGTATCTTTTACCAATTATAGAGGGTTTAAATGCTACCGGATATGCAGCTCGGCAAATAAAAATCACACCCGTGTGAAGTGGAGCTGTGTGTGTGTGTGTGTGTGTGTGTGTGTGTGTGTGTGTGTGTGTGTACCGATTTGTGTGACATTTGAAGAAAATATGTAGGAAAAGGAGCAAAAAGTGTGTTTTGGAGAAAATTCAAGATGGCGGAAAATCTATCATGGCGCAAATGGGCGTGGCCTATATGGGGAGATGCGTCATGACCCAAGGAATCCAGGGAAAAAATATTTTTAATTTTCCGACCTACGGTTCAAGAGTTACAGGCCAAAACGTAAAGTGGGGTGTTATGGCGCCACCATGCGGCCAAATGACACAATTATTTTTTATTTAATCCTTGAAACCATTATGAACCTCCTCTCCAAGTCTTGAAACTCTAGCCCCTATGGTTTGCGAGAGACAAATAATTGAATGTGAGTTTTTGCGATTGCCATTATAAGTCAATGGGGAAAATTAATTCACTAATAAATTAATATCAATTAAACTATTGAACCTTTCTCTTAGCAAGTTACTAGCCCACTATTCCCGAGTAAGCCGGTCGATTTGACATATGGCGCGAGTGTGTGGTGGCAAAACTGTGGGACTAGTAGCGTGCCGAAGTCAGGCTACATACAGACACACACACAGACAGACACACAGACAGACAGACCCACAAAGCTACGTATAGGGAGCCTGTGTTTCACACAGCTCCAAAAAGTGAATTGATCCCAGTGCATGACGGAGGACGATATCACGATAAATTAAATCTCCGCGATACGATTATCGTGAGTGTTTTTCATTACGATATATGATAATATCGCGTGTCGTCCCATCCCTAGTTGGTGCCTTGCATGGTTTCCTCTGCCATCGGTGTATAAAGAGCTATATAAATGCACCATTTACCACACTATAGCAACACTATTGCAATCATTACTATGGGAATGTAGAGCTATTTCAACAACCGGAACAAATATCACGTACACAAGTGGTTAATAGATCTTTGGATACACATGTGTTATGACTGTGGTGAAGCTGTTATTGTGCTGCTGGTGAAGTTGCCATGGTCACTGTGGTGTGGCTGTGTGATTAGCAGGGTTATAGCAATGTGTGAGATTGAGGAACAAGTATATATCATTTTTTGAGCCCTAGTTCTCAACTATTCTATGTCGAGCCCTCAAATTGATAATATTTATTTGTCCAAGGACCCCAATTTGAAAGGGTTTTGTACCATGGACCGCCATATGTGAACGATTTATTGATCTACAAGCACGCAACACGTTGTAGCGTGATGCGTTTTGAGCTTGTGCATCAACTATTTTTCAATAACAGAGAAATAGAATAGGGCTTAACCACTTTCAACCTTAGAGAGTCTAGACTTTAAAGGACCAGGTCACCTCTGGGACAACCAGATCTTATTTTATTGTTGTGTGGGACACGATCAACACGATCCTGAATAATTTTTTGTGTTCAATCTGTGTTTTTAGATGTGTTAGTATTTCAGCATGCTACAACTGGTCATATGATGCATTTTGCGCCCGCTGGACTACTGGTCCAGGCGCATGCCACTTAGGCATTGCCACATGATGCCTGACTGCGTCGTCGGTTCGACTCCCGATTCGGACGACCTTTGCCGCATGTCACTCACTCCTTTGAGAAGTGCTGGCCAAGAGAAAGACATGCCGGTAGGAAATGTCTTCAATGTTTTTATGGCTGTAGTGCAGTAAGTGTACATACCTTGAGTCGTATGAAGCCATCGTGTGAAGGCTCACAGTATTGTTTTAACAACAGCTTCAGTCTCTCCCTCGACAGGCCGTTCTTCTTACGACTGCAATTCATAAAAAAGTAACAATCAGCACAATAACAACCGCAATAAGTAGCATAACAACACTGGAAGCTCTACCGAGCGACAATAATGTTTTATCTGTGATCAAAAATGCATATAAAAGTATTTAATTGTGAGAACTGTTGATTGGTGTAAAAGCAGCCTGCGTCAAAGTTTGACAAATAATAAGTGTTGCATTATGGGCGATTTAGTTGAATGTTACAAGTATTTTGTTCCACAACCCATAGATGACCATACTTAAAGTTGGTGTCATACTGTGTGTTTTTGGAGAGAGAGAGAGAGAGAGAGAGAGAGAGAGAGAGAGAGAGAGAGAGAGAGAGAGGGGAAAAATATGTTTTTATTTAAAAAGTCAATGCTCTATATTCAGAAAGTGATAATTGCTATGAAGTGTGTGTTCGGTAACAGGGGTCTCATACATTTTCAGTTCGGGATAATTTTTTTTATCCAACCAGGAGAGTGAGATCCACAAAGATCTTTAGCTTAAATGTTAGTGTTCCAGTTCCAGTTGCTTAACTCGTTTCATTTTATGGCTTCCAATTAATTTCCAAAACTTTTCCAGAATATTTAACCCAATTTCCAGGACTATATAACAATAATTCAGCTCAATAACGAGTCGCTTACTCCTATGTACAATGCCCAAAGACAGGCAGTGTATGCCAGTGGTTCTCAACCTTTTCAGGCTGTGACCCCCGAAATAATCATATTTGAAGAGAGTTGAGGAATTTTGTATAACACGGTTTTATTGTGAAAATAGCCGATCTACATGCTCACAACGTCTCGCGTTGCGAGCATGTAGATCTGCTATTCTCACAATTTCTGCCTCTAATATTTGACAATTTGGCCAATGTTTAATTTGTCATTTCAGTATTAACTCATTGAGTGCCAGCCTATCACCACTAGAGGGCGCCCAGTGACCAGAGAATAATAGAGATATGCTGGTAATGCATGCCCAAGCCCTGGAGCCATGACTTTTTTTACAAAGGAAAGGACACTTTCCTTTGTGCATGTACAGGAAGAGGATGAAGTTAGCTTGAAGTTAGCTATTGGCTACCAAGCATTTTAGAAGCCTTATTTTCGTCAACTTAGCCATGATTAAACCTTGCACACCTCATGCATGGGAAAAAAACAGAGAAGAATGAGCTCTAAAAAATCCAATGCAATCCTGGATTGCATTGGAGTGGATTTGTGCAGTTTGTTCACAGCTTTCAAACAAAAAAATCCGATTGGAAATCCGTTCAGGCATTCTTGAGATAATCGCCATTATGTTTTACATGTAATGTAAACAAAAATGGCTGCCCTGTATGTTAGATGGGGTTGTATGGGGGTGGAACATGCAAAATCGCGATTGAAATCATGTTCACCAGATTTGATGGGGTCCAAAAAAAAAAAAAAAAAAAAATCAAAAAAAAAATTTTCCAAAAAAAAAAAAATTTTTTTTTTTTTTTATTTTATTTTTTTTTTTTTTTAAAAGCCGAACTTGTTCGGGATCGGCACTCTACGATACGCTAATAAAGCCGAACTAGTTCGGGATTGGCACTCAATGAGTTAACAAAATCATTAACAAAAGACAATGTATAGTTATTTTTTCCAGGACCTTCCAGGACCATTGATCAATTCCAAAACTTTTCCAGTACTGGAAAAATATTTTTCTAATTTCAAAATATTTCCAGGAATGTCATGACCGTGGGAACCCTGAACGCACAAAAGGTTAGGAAGTAGCAATGATTACTGTTACTATCAGACTACTCTACTATAGAGATATTTAACACTTATTTGAACAAAGAATGACCACATAAACCCCTTTAAGAACACTCACTTGATCTGGTTGGCCTTGGCGAGAAACGGAGGGCTGTCATCTGCCTTAACGAGCTTCACCTTGTACTTGAACACACCAGGGGTCAGAGACTTCCTCTTCACCCTGTCACCAAAACAAAAGTCAGGATTCAAACCTGCATCTTTTACAAACTTAAAGGGGTATTTCACTTGAACAAATTGAACACAATCTATTTTGTTCTAATTTTTCTCCAATAGAATTGTTCTTATTTCAATCATGGCCAGCATAGGGCACATTTTCATTAGGGGGTCCTTTGATAACCACTGGTATAGTAAAGGGATACACCATTATAGTATAGTGGTTAATCAATAATGATCAATAGAGTAATGCACTGATATGTACATTAAGTGGTGGTTCTACTGACCCGTTGACTTGTGGTTTGGGTGCATCGTCATCACTGTCGCTGCTGATGACGATGGTGTCTCCCTCAGGCGGTTGTTTGCCGTTAACCTTGGCAACTGTTGTCGATTTCGCCTGGCCGTTACAGCATGCTGACGGAGACTGAACCTCCAAGATCTCACATAAACATCTGTCAACAAACACACACAAAGGACATCATTTTTCAAACTTCAGTGACTTGCAGATTCCCTGTGATTTCAGCTTTTGGAGAGTGACATTACACCGATCACTGTAACTCCACAGCGAAACATCCATGCTGCGTTCAGTTTACTTAAAGGAAAAAGCTGCACTAAATAACATCAAGCCTCATTTTCGTACCACAACCACAACAAATTGCTTAAGTAGCGATAGGCTTATGGGTTCCACTCTATGCTATGAGGGCTGCTGGGTTCTGCTGGGGAAACTAGACAACAGGGGCATTTCTGCCTAATAGATCCCATGGACAGTCATTTGGGATCAATATAAGTAGGAAATGTTATTTTGTGCAGAGTTGTCCTTTAAGTTGAGAATGACAGGGGATGGAGCACACTGAAAAGGCTTTCAATGACGGGTTACTTTACAACTGGTGCACATTAAGCTACCAAAAATATAGCCTAAGGCTAGGCATATATTAAAATAATTACATCCATTCATAACAACCGATTATTTGTAGCCTATTTTGTTCTTTGTTATCGTTATATGTCTGCAGATTGAAGACCCATGATAAATGTGAATTCACACATGGTTTACCAGGCTAACTTCTCTCTGCCTGCTGTCTGTTGGTGACCAACATTCAGCGTGGCATAGTTGTAAACTATTTAGCTGTGGATGATTCACTGTCTGTAGATTAATAAACTACCTAGTAGGCTGTGTTTTGATGCCAGAGTCGCTGGCTGCATTGGTACACGGATCTCATATATGGCCTCCTTGGATTACAGAAATCCGTTGCCAAGATGGACATCTTTAATCCATGGATTAACATCAACTGCACACACATTCATTCACATTTGTGTTGTCATACATTAGGTAGAGGCCTCGTATAAATAAGCCCTTGCGTCCTCCTGGCAATCTTTTTTCCTACTTTGGTGTAATATTCTTTCTTGTATTGTCTTTAAAGGACCTACACCATGAAATTTCACTTTTTCTATTTTAAAACCTTTTTTTGGGGTCCCACTGGCACCTTCTATCCTCACAAAGTCCTATTTCTGACCATTGTGTCTTTTTCTGTTTTTGGGAAGGCAGAGTTGAAAAGCTTTCCACGGGTTCTCAGAACAGTGCTGTTCTGAGAGTTGACGCATGTGACGTCACACGCGTCGTCCCCCCCCCCCCCCGCCCTTCAGGTAAAAAACAGAGCTACTGTTGTAAACCCAGCCCCTCATTTGTTTCTAATTTGCTTAGCCTCCACCTCTATCTGCAGCTGGCTTACTGTTCTGGGGCTGCTCACTCAGTGCTCTCACTCTGCCTCCCTGTATAGTCATTTCCTTCTTTTATTCTATCAACATTTTTGCTATCAACTTGTCCAAGGAGAAGTCTTAACGTTCCTGGATTGCACTATATATGTGACGTTATAGACTGTGAGGACCCAAGCTTCGTCCCTTCTATCAAGGAAACAAAATACTATTTTTAATGGCGATGGTCCTGTCTGTGGCTGTGAAGAAAAGCCCAGATCAATCTTGGCTTTGCCTTTGCCACAAACCACAAACCAGCCCCGGCCCGCGCCGTTCCCCCGTTGCCCAGGTCTCTCTCCCCGGGCAGGGAGCAGACGATGTCCCCGCCGCCCATGGAGCTTCCCTCCTCCCCGGCCGCTCCGAGTCGCAGCGCCGCTAAGCGGCCGCCGCTGGCCTCCTCCTCCTCCTGCTGCTCCCCGGCCCGCAGGGGGTCCATGCCGGTCGGACCCCCTTCCCTCCTCCTCCGTGTCCGTGATAGACCGCCTCTCCTATCGCTGTCCCACCCCCGGTTTTCCCCTCCCTGTCGCCGGCTTGAGAGAGCTTCACAGCCCGCCTCTTCTGTCACTGTTCGCGGCTAGAGTGAGTAAAACACCCCGGTCCTTATCCCCGGCTATATAACAGTCTATAAACCAGGCTATATTCTTTTCTTCACTGCATACTATGTATCTCTCACGGTAGAACAATGTTTTTTGGCGATAATGAACCATCTGCGCTGCAGATGAAAACGCTCCAACCAGGAGGAAGAGGAGCGGGTCGAGCGACCAGACAGAGCGTAGGTGCCCGTCGTAGGTGCACCGTCTCGGGCTGCGCTCGCGGGCCGCTCGCGGGGCGCCCCGCGATCCCCGGAGCTCGCGTGGCGAGCGAGCGGCTGTTAAATTTCATACATTTTTATACATTATACATAAATACAATGCGGGTGGGGTTGATTGTCTAATGTACATTAACGTTCTCTAATGTCTGGTCTAGCAACGGTCGCCCTGTGTCATTTGACAGTAGGCTTATATCATACAACATAGGCCTACAGTAGGCTATAATCAGAGCTGCAACATTATCCTATTTTTAATTGGCCCAATATATTTGTTGTCAACGTTGGAGAGGAGAGGAAAAAACCCCACTAGATGCGCCACTGAGCAAACAAAGGCCGTTTTGGTATTGCAGCTTGAGAGCCTAATGATAGCACAGCTAGTAGAAACAAAAGGAATGGTCAGAGTGTGTGTTTGAGGGTTAAGACCTGTCTAAGACTCAATTTTGAGCATATATTTATACAAAAAATAGTTTTAAAAGCATGGTGTAGGCCCTTTAAAAGGTGCTGAATAAATCAAATCAAATATTTTTCTTTCTTACGGCTCCACCGGGCGTGTCAAGTGTCGCGTCAACATCAACACTGGGAAGTTCGCTACCATTTTAATGGTGCTCACGTGAATGTCGGACGCTCAAATTCGCCCCGATTCATTTTTTGACACTCTCCGACACCGTCTTTTTGGTGGAGCCCTGGCCTTACATTACATTCACACACACACACACTCTTGCTCTCTACCTGGCTCCATTGCGTCCTGCGACGTCCACAGTCTCCCCGGGGAAGAATCTCTGGCGAGCGAAGTCGTACACGTCCTCGCAGAGCTCGCTGAGGCGGCAGCGCTGCGTCATGGAGGTCAGGTGGAGCAGGGGCAGCACCAGCGCCGTGGGGAAGTTCTGCAGGTTCTGCTTGGCCCGCCTCTCACTGTCCACGGCCTCCAGGTAGGTGAGGCCGGGCCTCCCGGTCAGAGAACAGCTCCACACCAGACTGTTACACAGGATGGTCCTCTCAAAGAACTCACTGCAGGGAGACAACACAACATCCATCCAGCTAGCTTTAGAGTCCTGACGTTTAGACGTTGCTGCCGCCATGATGAGATGCGGAGGTGCTGAGGGTCAATTTACGATTCTGTCCCTATCGGTGCATAACTCTAACGGCGCTGAGTCGGCTCAAGTGGACTTCACAACACACGGCACGGCGAACCCGCTCGTCGGTGTCTCAAGTCCGCTTGAGACACCGTACCTCCGTCGTCTCCACCGAAAACATCCCCCCCCCCCCCCCCCCCGTCACTTGCTTTTTTCCTGCATAGTACTGCATTTTATTTGTCTGTCATTCTATTTTAAATAATGGGTGTCTCCACAGAAAGAACAGTGGAAGTGGGAGACTTGCAAAAAAAATAAAAATAAAATAAATAGCACTGCTCTTTTCACACTAGGTGTGATTTTATATGTATAATTCATAGTTACAGTTACAGCTTAATTTAAACAAAAATGCACACCACTTCTTTAGCTAGTCTAGAACACAGATGCCATGACTATAACATTTTAATTTAAAGTAACACAACATTTTAAGAACAGAGGCCATTGCCTGAGGAAGGTTGCATAATAATAAAAGTGTTCTTTTTGCAAGTGTAGCTGTGCATTTTTATTTATTTATTTATTTTTTCAATACAAGAACAAAAATAGAATTTTGTTTTATGATCCAGAAATAGCCGATCTACAAGCTCAGAACCGACGTGCTGCGAGGCCACTGTGCACTTGTAGATCGGCTATTTCTGCTGCGCGACACCGGCACGCAGCTAAAGTATACATCGAACTTTACCGCTTCGCTGAAGCTAACCGGCATGTTACGCCCAAACTAGTGACCCATCGAATTGCAGCGGTCAGTTCTCTACAACATCCATCATATTATGACCTATTAAACTAACACGTAAAACAAACTAAACACACGTCTGTTCACGTCATCTGCTGTCCGTTCGCGGTTGTTTTGTTTAATTGTTTTAACCGCGCACCGACGGTGACGAGTGGCAAGCGGCGCGGCTAGGTCACGGAATTCAACGGGTCACCAAGTGCGGCGTAACAGCTGTTTCAGTGGAGCGTTCGTTGCCGCTAGCTCGCGAGCGGCTAACCTCGACAACAACAAACGGCTTAACTTTAGCTCAACGCTAACACAAAACTGACCTCATTCGTGACATAACGTCATAATATGCTCGTTTCATTACGTTCTATGACCGTTAACTTAGTTTGGTAACTTAAAACACAAAGTCAACTAGCTAGCTCAACCAGCTGCTTAACTTACTAGGAGTAGTAGTAGTTTTATATATAGCCTACTCTATGAGTAGTACACACACACTGTACATTATAACGTTAGCCTTGGCTGCTAACTTAGCTAAACTCTTCTTAACTTCTACTTCATCGCTTCGTATGTTCGTGTACCGCGAAGAAAATGACGTGATTTCAACCGAATTGTGTCTACGCGTGACGCGTCGACACTTCGAAATGACCTCTTTTTTTGATGTAAATATTAAATAAACAGGAGTTTATAAGAAAGAAAGAAAAAGTTCAGGCTGTGGTTCATTCAGTCCACCAATAACACACATTTCAATCATTATTAACATCAACTACATTATGCATTATGTGCCTTTCATACAAGCTTCTGTTTTTGTTTTAAGTGTGTCACGCAGCATCTTCAAATCTCTGACATCTCTGTAGCTGTCAGTCAAGTTTTAACATAATTTCTATGATCATATTCATCACTTCGTCATTCTAAAGTCAATTGTTTTAGATCCAACATGAACATCCTGTTTAATGTAAACATCAAATTCATCAACGATCAGATAAACACACAAGTGAAATCATTATAGCCTATATTGCCTACCTTTTCTAACTCTGAGAGGATGCATAACAATAACATGTAACCAAATGTCCAATAAGGGTCCTATTTGGTTACATGTGTGTGTTAACCGTCTCAGAGTTATTTAGGTGGTGGTTAATTGAGTATTAATCAACTGCGTTAAAATATCCATCAACTCACTCGTAGGTCCTGAAGATCTCGTGGGTGATCTTACAGAGGAAGACTTCTTCATCTGGTCTGAGGTCAGCTGGAGGTTTCTGTCTGACGAAGGGCTTTCTGTGCAGAAGAGGCATCTCTCTGTAGTCCTTTAGTTATCTATTTATTTATTCCTTTCTTTCTCTCTCTCTCGTTCGGGGATCGTGTCTTCTCTCTATAAAAACAAGTCCTTCGAGAACAGGAGGGAAAACACAAGTCATACAGCCTTCATAATATTCTGCTTCGATCAAAAGTTGTAGATGACGAGAGATCAATCATCATAATAATAATTCATCATCGCCCGATCGTGTATTATAGTTACGCAACAAAATATGATTAATAAACTGGGGTGGTGAAAACGAAAACCCCAAACAGATCCAAACGTTTTAAAAGACGAAGATAGTTTGGTTTCTTTTGTCTTTGGAGCTGAACTACTCTAATCTGATCCACAACAGCGCATGGAAACGTGCTCCTCTCTCACTCTGAAGTCCGTTTGACATGAGTCACAAAAAAGCCTCTGTTTCGGAGACTTTAAAATGAACGCCGTAGAATTTAAATCAACTATTCAAACAACGGAGAAGCTGATCGATGAGTTTCAAACGGTCTTTACCCAGTTATGTAACGAAGAAGTGGCGATAATCCGCGTTTTTGTTACAATTCTAAAGTGTACCCGCCGGGTCGTCTCTTCTTCTTTCTCCTGGATCACTTCCACTGTCAGTCACATTGTGGGAAAACACATCGACACTTCCGCCCGTGCGTTTCAGAATAAAACTCACATTGACCAACTCTAACGTTAATCACATAAAGGATTCATATTTAGCCAATATCAGTCAAGCCAATTGGAATGGGATTATAGATTTTTTTTTTTTTGGCAAGCTGAAAGCACTTGAAGCACCACATGTCCGTTGACACTTTTTAAAAGGGACAAAAACCCTAGACATTTGTCTAGATGGAGTTTTGAGTTTTTTTTTTTGTTGTTTTTTTGTTGCTGTAACCTATAGTTTATTCAGACTCACAGAGGCCACTGGGACAATTATGTCTAGGGGCCTATAGGCTTACAAGAACGCTCGGCTCGCCTCAAATCACAATTGACCTGGGTCAAATCCAGCGTCATCGGAATGGTTGCCACTATTCATAAATGTAACCTCAGTCAAATATATGCCAAAGCCAAACCTTATTTCTAAACTTAACCTCACTAAACTATGCCTAACCCTAGCCTTATTCCTAACCCTAACCTCGATAAAATAAATAGGCCTACAAGAATACAAAAAGGGAGGGGAGCGGACCTTTTTACAGGATTCACTGTCTGCAGGTCCATTAGGAAGGCCAGTCGCCCAGTTAGGGCCATGGGAGGCGTGCTGTAGCCTACAGGTTGAGGGCAGGGGCCTATGTATTTGATTTTGAGTGCTAAGACATTTCAGCAAATTGTCATTACAAGGCTGTCCAAGGGCCAATTGGGACTGGCCCTCCTAAAGGCCTCCTCACCATGGGTTTGTTGGGTTTCTTCCTCATGGAAGACACAGACTGGGGCACCAACCCAAAACCCAACCAATTCTGGCTGTCACCCGTCTCTCCGTTGGTCACCAAACTATTCCTGGTTGTCATTCCTCATGAGTCACTATAAATAAAACGAAAAAACATAGCATGGATGCACCTGGGACGTATCTTCAGTGGTGTAGCCCAATGCCATAGGCATAGGGGTTGTTTTGGATCTCGCAACATCATGTAGACCTACCCCAGGCTCAGGTGACCCAGCCGGGGGGATCGAGTCCTGACTTTACGTCCCAGTAATAAAAACTAGCGGAGTAATAAGTAAGCTACAATATTTGCCTCCGAGATGGAGTAGCCTAGAAGTAAAAGTACTGAAAATACTCAAGTAAAGTACAGTACTTGGGAGTAAATGTAATTAGTTAGCCTAGACCACTGCAGGGGGAAAAAATACCTTTACGTTTGGGATCATAGACAAAGACATCTGTGTCTGGGATCCTGAGGATGACAGGATAGCTAGTTTATTTTGGAGGCTGAATGAGCCCAGTTCCGCCCTAGTATATGTGTGTGTGTGGTGTTGACAGCTAGATAGCGGGCTGATTGGCGCGTTGTTGACGACAAGTTAGATCCGCTCTACTTCACTGGTGTGGCGTTCACGCACATCTCGTAAACTGGGAAATAGCACACATGGAAAAATGCAAATGTTATTTTATTCACTTGCGTCGCGCGAGTCACAGCAAATGGAACTCTATGGACTCTATGGTAAATAGACCTATATAATTATAACAAACCTTACATGGGTTTGAGCCTGAGGAAGGAGGGGATTTTTTTAAATTGTCTTTCACACACCAGACCTCCAAATTCACAATCGATCACAAACCTAAAATGAAATCATGGATGAAATATATGTGTAAATAATAGTAGGCCTAGCCTACATTGTTATTGCCTTAAGCTTCCTGGTTATTCACAAAATACATAGGTAATAAAACCGTAATAACGTTCTGTTGAGGATTTTACATAAATAAATAAAAATATTTACTGGAACGCAGCACGTCGATGGGGTAGGATTCTGGAAGTTTGTAATTGGGCGGGCCTTAACCATTAACTCTGCATGGTTTGCTATCTTTATTGGCCTGTACACCTGTCTTTCATTAATTTACTGCCAATGAGTCTTAGAAATGATTGTTCCATTAACGCACCTTTAGAAAGGAGTCTCTCTCTCTCTCTCTCTGTGTGTGTGTGTGTGTGTGTGTGTGTGTGTGTGTGTGTGTGTGTGTGTGTGTGTGTGTGTGTGTGTGTGTATAGTGTCAGTGTGTTGTTTGGGGGGGGGGGGGGGACTGCCTTAAGAAATGTGCAGCAGTAGGCCTAGATATGGACTGCATGTCTTCCAACAGTCATTCTCTCAAGACAATAAAAGGAAGAGGGACAAACCGAGTGGGCGTTCCCTTTTCTTTGACGATGGCTAGCCAGATTGTCCAACAGTAGACCTGTCCTGCAGTATAGTCATTTGAATTCCATCAACGACATAATAATAATAATAATGGATTGCATTTTTATAGCACTTTTCTAAGCAAGTTGCGAACTCAAAGCGCTTAATGGTTCATTCATTCATACATTGGGAGGTGAAGCGGCGAACAGTCAACGCCAGCGTCCTCACTTACCCCATTCACACACCAATGGTGGCAACTGACAAGCTAACATAGCATTTCATGTAAAAGCCTTCTCTAATATGCTACAATCAACAGCAGTTTTTGGGTAGAGATAGTACAGGTGCACCCTATTGTGTAGCCTACATGAATCTAGTGTCTCTGCATGGAGGCATATTTGAGGCCGACCAGACCACTTACTTCACCACCCAGGTCACGTGTCCACAGGCACTGACACAGGATGGTAGGCTCTGCTGCTATTCTTCTGAATGATGATGATCAGGGGACAGGGGTCATCTGAGAGTGTACAAATGGAACCAAATGGACCCTTTGTACACTCAGAGTTATGGTGGTCCTTGACTCCTTACAAATAAACATTTAAGAACCACTAATACTGGCCTCATAATATCCCCTGGTGTCCAGTACAGTAAATCAGTGTCATACATATTCTAAACCTGGAGATTATAATGGTGTGTAAAACAGAAAATCTCAAATCTGCCACGGACACATTTGTCTGCGTACATACATATTGATGACCCCTGATGATGATGATGACTTTAACAAGCACATACAGTTCAGTTTTTTGGCACAAATGTCAGACAATCAAAGCTGAATTCTTGCCACAGTAAAGGTGAAAGATAGGGTAATAATATTACTTGGTTAAACAATATTTCTTTTTACGTTTTTACGTTATTCTTACCGTTTGCTCAGTCATAGAGGTCTGTCTGTCTCTCCAGCTCTTCCATGAATAGAACATTTTCAGCAATAGGTGACAAATTGGCAGCCAATCAGGCTAGCAAGAGTATCCATTTATCAGCTTTATTATTAGTGTGGGCAACCAGCAGGGACGTGCAGAGGATGTTAGAGAGGCAGGGGCTGACATTTCTAAAAGGGCCTTTTAGTGAAAATATCGAAAAAATAGCCAACCTCCAAGCTAACAACGTGACGCGTTGTGAGCTTGGAGGTCGGCTATTTTCAGTGTGTTATACAACACTGTACTCAAGAGGAACACACACTGGTGGCGGAGGCGGAGGCGGTGCGGAAGTGGCGCGTCAAAAAATACGGCCCTGTTATTTTCAATGAACTAACCCACACCGGCGGCGTCAGACGCGCGCATTCGCGGGTCTGCCACCTCGTCTGCCGTGCCGATACGCCGCTGTTCTATTTTCCCTTTTTATTAGCCAGAAGCTATGCCCCTCCCCTAAAAGCTTTTGTCCAATGCTAGCTTAGCAACCGGCAGCTTGCCAAGGCTGTTGCCAAGGCAAACTTTGGCAAGCAGGAAGTTATTCTAAGCTAGCATTGGACAAAAGATTTTTGGGAGGGGCATAGCTACTGGCCAATTGACCCTTTGTCAAGTCCCGCCCGTGGTTCCGCCCCCCTTCGCACTCATTGGTTGCTCTGTCTTGGTTGGACAAAAATCCTTTCTCTCCAGCCACTACCATTGGAATAATGGGTTTTTCAGTTGCTTCGTATTGTTGTTCTGTGTGTTCAATTCTGATTTAAAATTTGGTTTCAGTAAAAAGGAACACCTCAGGTGCAGTATTAGTGACTGGGCATGTTTTTAAATCTTTTCTTTTCTCCAAGAATGATGTTTTAGCAAATTCAACATAAACAAGGCGGAACCAATGCGGAAAAAGGCAGAAAGAGCCTGCTGGTTGGGACCAACCAGAAGGCTGACAAAGGATGAATTCTTTCAACATAAGATGGTGCATTCAAGTTCAGGAGAGTTTGAACAAGGCAATTCTCTTGAATGCTGCCTTCAGTTATGGCATGGAAAGAGGGCATTTGCACCATAGTAAATGCTGCATTCATGGTCTGGTGGGCACTTTTTACAGACAGTGATGTCTACAGTATGTGTGCACGTGCCTGGCAACCAGCCTATATTGTTCTAGCCCATTGTTCATAGTATTCCGGATCCACAATCTGATGTCATCAGTGATGTCATTGATGCTTCCTTCCTCGGGAAGGTCACAGAGCAGCATTCTCAGTGACGTCACCAGTATAGAGTAAGTCCTCTAGTAGCTTGAGGATTGGTCAAGCTTCACATGACAATCTGGCTCTCCAGACAATAGATAGGCAACCACACTTGCAATTTCCAATTGCATCTTTCTAGTTATTACTTGCGTCAGCAGAAGTTGGCACCTCGACAGAGTGCAGTCTAGTTTTTTTTTTTTTTTTTTCATTTATGTTTTATTGTATTTTTCATATAAATCACAAAAACAAAGCAAACATAATCATAAAATAAAAAAATAAACACTTATAGAAATACACACACATATCCAAGGGGGAGGTATCTGCCACTCTACACATTAGTTACTCTCTATACATATAGCACATTCATTTCAAAATGCACGGTCCGCTATGGGGCGAACTCAAACCACATCTCTTAACAGGAGGTCAAAATATACATAGAATAAATGTCATATAAAAGAAAAAATTAAATCAGGCCTTATGCAGTCTAGTTTTTAATAGTTTTCCAGTTCCAATGTTGTCTGCTAATTTCTTTGTCACTTCCAGTTTAACTTGTTTAATCTGTATTCTGGTATTATGGTTAACATTGGTATTCCGAACAGAAAATGCATTTTCTGTTTAATAGAGCTGGAGAGACACTCTAGTAATAGTATTAGTATTAACACATATTCTAACCATAAAAGTTATAAAATACAATGTAAATCATGTTTATAGTAGACTATGATCGAAAAAGAGGCACATTATATGTGGCAAAGGCTGGATTATTATGATTTCTTTGTGTGGATGTATGCTAATAGATTGAGTCTGTCAGAAATGGCAAAAGTAAAAATGATGTCTTACTATTTTTAATTGTTTTATTTGTTAACATATTGTAGTGGTAGACGTCTGTTTACACGTTAGAGAAAAAAAGTGCTCATGGGCTTGAAAAGGTTGGTTACCACTGGTTTAAAGGCTTCCTTGGTTTAAGACACGTTTAAAGCTACCCAGAAGCCCCATCGCCCATATATAAAAAAAAATTAAAAAAGATTTATTTACAGTATTTCCTCTCCTTTCCAATAAACCCTTTTGCAAATCCCGCCCCATTCTGCCCTGTTACTATGATGGGACATTAACCCTGGGCAGATTGTTTTTATAGTGGAAGTGGATGGGATTTTTTTCCCCCTTCATAGCCTCATTACAGCTATATAAAGTACCAAAGGAAAAACACCTAGGTGATATTAATAAAAAGGGAAGACAAAGATACAGTAGTTACATTGCAAAACAGGGGATTTACCCGAAAATATATGTTTTAATTTGTTTAATCCCAGTGGGACAGAATCCTCTTTGCAGATTCTTTTATAGTGGTAGTGGATGCGATTTTTTTTCCCTTCATAGCCTCATTACAGCTATATAAAGTACCACAAAAAACACATCTACGTGATATTAATAAAAAGGGAAGAAAAAGGTACAGTAATTACATAGCAAAACAGTAGTTTTCCCCCGAAAAATAAATGTTTTAATTAGTTTAATCCTCTGGATCAGAGATAGAAAGAGAAGCGCATTGCATCTTGGGTACTAGGAAGAGGACAGAGAGAATGTTTCTCCTCACATAATAGGCTGGCTTTTCGTAATTCTGCCCATTTAAATTATATGTACCCAATCGTGACTCTTAGACCATTGATAAGGTACATGTGAACTAGTTTGTTGAAGCTTATTCGTTATGATGAGCGAGATCGCTTGACGCTTGCCGTCGCTATCACCGTACCGGCCGATCTCCGTGTCGCGCAGTGCGGACAGTTTTTGAAAGCCTGAAGCAACATTCTCCACTGCACAAACTCCACCCCCGATAGCAAAAAGTGAATGATTTTTTCTGGTTGGCCAGTCAGGGAGTCTCAGGGACCAATCAGAAGGCTGACAAACGGTCTATTGTCCCTCTTGGCAACCCCAGGGCCGCAGCCCCCACTTTGAAAACCTCTGCTTTATAGACTGTGTAGAGGTAGATGTCAGTTATAGGACTCTAGAGGTGAATGTCTGTCAGTCTGTCTGTTATAGGACTCTGTAGAGGTGGATGTCTGTTATAGGACTCTGTAGAGGTGGATGACTGCTATAGGACTCTGTAGAGGTGGATGTCTGTTATAGGACTCTGTAGAGGTGGATGACTGCTATAGGACTCTGTAGAGGTGGATGTCTGTTATAGGACTCTGTAGAGGTGGATGTCTGTTATAGGACTCTGTAGAGGTGGATGTTATAGGACTCTGTAGAGGTGGATGACTGCTATAGGACTCTGTAGAGGTGGATGTTATAGGACTCTGTAGAGGTGGATGACTGCTATAGGACTCTGTAGAGGTGGATGTTATAGGACTCTGTAGAGGTGGATGTTATAGGACTCTGTAGAGGTGGATGTTATAGGACTCTGTAGAGGTGGATGACTGCTATAGGACTCTGTAGAGGTGGATGTTATAGGACTCTGTAGAGGTGGATGTTATAGGACTCTGTAGAGGTGGATGTTATAGGACTCTGTAGAGGTGGATGTTATAGGACTCTGTAGAGGTGGATGTTATAGGACTCTGTAGAGGTGGATGACTGCTATAGGACTCTGTAGAGGTGGATGTTATAGGACTCTGTAGAGGTGGATGTTATAGGACTCTGTAGAGGTGGATGACTGCTATAGGACTCTGTAGAGGTGGATGTTATAGGACTCTGTAGAGGTGGATGACTGCTATAGGACTCTGTAGAGGTGGATGTTATAGGACTCTGTAGAGGTGGATGTTATAGGACTCTGTAGAGGTGGATGTTATAGGACTCTGTAGAGGTGGATGACTGCTATAGGACTCTGTAGAGGTGGATGACTGCTATAGGACTCTGTAGAGGTGGATGTTATAGGACTCTGTAGAGGTGGATGTTATAGGACTCTGTAGAGGTGGATGTTATAGGACTCTGTAGAGGTGGATGTTATAGGACTCTGTAGAGGTGGATGTTATAGGACTCTGTAGAGGTGGATGTTATAGGACTCTGTAGAGGTGGATGTTATAGGACTCTGTAGAGGTGGATGTTATAGGACTCTGTAGAGGTGGATGTTATAGGACTCTGTAGAGGTGGATGTTATAGGACTCTGTAGAGGTGGATGACTGCTATAGGACTCTGTAGAGGTGGATGACTGCTATAGGACTCTGTAGAGGTGGATGTCTGTTATAGGACTCTGTAGAGGTGGATGACTGCTATAGGACTCTGTAGAGGTGGATGTCTGTTATAGGACTCTGTAGAGGTGGATGTCTGTTATAGGACTCTGTAGAGGTGGATGTTATAGGACTCTGTAGAGGTGGATGACTGCTATAGGACTCTGTAGAGGTGGATGTTATAGGACTCTGTAGAGGTGGATGTCTGTTATAGGACTCTGTAGAGGTGGATGACTGCTATAGGACTCTGTAGAGGTGGATGTCTGTTATAGGACTCTGTAGAGGTGGATGTCTGTTATAGGACTCTGTAGAGGTGGATGACTGCTATAGGACTCTGTAGAGGTGGATGTCTGTTATAGGACTCTGTAGAGGTGGATGACTGCTATAGGACTCTGTAGAGGTGGATGTCTGTTATAGGACTCTGTAGAGGTGGATGTCTGTTATAGGACTCTGTAGAGGTGGATGTTATAGGACTCTGTAGAGGTGGATGTCTGTTATAGGACTCTGTAGAGGTGGATGTTATAGGACTCTGTAGAGGTGGATGACTGCTATAGGACTCTGTAGAGGTGGATGTTATAGGACTCTGTAGAGGTGGATGACTGCTATAGGACTCTGTAGAGGTGGATGTCTGTTATAGGACTCTGTAGAGGTGGATGTCTGTTATAGGACTCTGTAGAGGTGGATGTTATAGGACTCTGTAGAGGTGGATGTTATAGGACTCTGTAGAGGTGGATGTTATAGGACTCTGTAGAGGTGGATGACTGCTATAGGACTCTGTAGAGGTGGATGTCTCTCAGTGCGTCTCGGTCTGTGTCTGTTCCCAGGTAAACATCATAATCCAGTGGGAGCTCCTCCAGCCAGGCGCCTGCATCTATCCCTGCTCCCTGGAGGGACAGACAGACAGACAGACAGACAGACAGACAGACAGACAGACAGACAGACAGACAGACAGACAGACACAAACACAGTAGCATTAACGCCAATCGGGGTTCTATTTCTAAACAAAGAAAGAGGGTTGTGTGTGTGTGTGTGTGTGTGTAACTTCATCATGCAGAGAGACAAATCTCTGTGTGTTGACCTTGCTTATTGTAAATCGCTCTGGAGAAGAGTGTCTGCTAAAAGCCTAAATTGTAAATTGAAAAAATAGAAACTGTGTTTGAAATGTTAGCAAAAAAAGGGCAAATGTAGTTAACTTAGTTTATTTTTTAAAAATTGTTAATAAATAGTGATATTGTCAAACATAAAGATCAAACACAACGTTTACAAAAAGAAAAATGTATTTAATTCAGTGTGATGACTGTGATCAGAAGCAAGATGCAGATGACACCACGGTTATAGGACTAATATCCAACGATGATGAGAGGGCCTATAGGAGGGAAATTGAAGAGCTAACCCTATGGTGCCAGAATAACAATCTCTCTCTAAATGTTAGTAAAACAAAAGAGATCATCGTTGACTTTAGGAAGTCTAAAGTCAATCATAGTCCCTTAACCATAAATGGTTCACCTGTAGACATAGTGGACAGTTTCAAATTCCTGGGTGTTCACATAACAAACTCACTCACAACATAACAAACTCACTCACATGGTCTCTAAACAGCAAAGGTATCCTTAAGAAAGCGCAGCAGCGATTGTACTTTCTGAGGCGCCTCAGGAGATTTGGCCTGAGCACCAAGGCTCTTGTAAATTTCTATCGCTGTACCATAGAAAGTGTTTTGACAGGATCACAGTGTGGTTTGGTAACGTGACTGTTCAAGACAGTAAACAGTTACAGAGAATTGTGAAGAGAGCTGCCAAAATCATTGGCACAGAATTACCACAGCTACACACAATCTATAACACACGCTGTAAGAAAAAATCACACCCGTGTGAACTGAGCGGTGGTCGTGGAGGCTGCGCAACAGCAAAACAAATATATAATAATAATTATAATTATAATAAAAAAGATTAAATAAATATTTTTAAAAAATATTTAAAATAATAATAATAATAATAATAATATGGGGGGGGGGGGGGGGGGGGGGTGCTTGCTTGCGTGTGAGAGAGAGAGCCATCCATCCATCCATGTCACTCAGGCCACCACTGGTATTGCAGTTGATGCTCAGGGCAGACTAGACTCAACAGCACCTCTCTGGTCACCAGGGGTACTTAGGCTACATACGGACCCACCCACCCACATAGACGGATACACACACTGCCACGCTATGGAGACGGTGTGACCACCGCTCAAAAGACAGAGAACATCTTAAAGGACAGCAGTCATCCCGCCCATTCCCTGTTCTATGTCCTCCCATCCAAAAAACGTTACCAGAGCATCTCATCGCACACCACCCGTCTCAGTAATAGTTTTTATGCTCAAGCAATCAGGTTGCTTAACGAAGAGATGCTGAAAGCGAGACGTAGGTAGTCATGTGCACTGTACGCAGTTTTTAAACTGTACACTGTTACACTGTATGGTTTTTGTTGTTTTTGGGTTGTCTTGGGTGACTTGTTGTTGTCTTGTTGTTGTGGGTTGATGTTTTTGTGTGTAATAAGGCTGAGAGTGCTCCTGGCACAAGCATTTCATTGTATGTCTGTACCTGTATGGATATGCATGTGACTAATAAACCTGAACCCTGAACCCTGAGGATAAGACATATTCCCATTGCCCGTAAAAATGATGACCAGAGTGAATCCAACACTGGTTATTATGATAAATGCAATGTTGTGCAGTAATAGCAATAATTAGTGGCTTCAGTAGTGTGTGTGTGTGTGTGTGTGTGTGTGTGTGTGTGTGTGTGTGTGTGTGTGTGCGTGCGTGCGTGCGTGCGTGCGTGCGTGCGTGCGTGCGTGCGTGCGTGCGTGCGTGCGTACCTGTAGTTCAGACAGTGTGTGTTCCAGGCTGGGGACAGTCACCAGCAGAGCTCCTTTCTTACAGAAATGATTCCTAATCCTCTGCCACGCTCTGTTACATAGAACACAATGTATGTTAAAGGAGTAGTTCACCCCCAAAATGACTTTTTTTTCTATTGGTACTCATACTTTTTTTTTTTTCAGTGATTAAATGGGTGAGTAGCAGCAACAACAGATTTAAAACAACCCATACAACAGTCTGACACAGCAAATCTCCATATACAGTACATGGATCTCCATATATGGGTACCAGGGGTCTCCATATATGGGTAACTGGTCTGATATACATCACTGGCCAGATGGCCAAGAATTGCATGTGGCCCTGAGGCGTCTTCTTACTAGTAATGTATTGTGTATGTATAGTCTACTGATGCGTCATCTCATTGTGTGTGTGTGTGTGTGTGTGTGTGTGTGTGTGTGTGTGTGTGTTGTGTGTGTGCGTGCAGTGTCTTACAGTATTTGATCTCTGGGTTCCATGAAGAACTGAAACACGTTGTTCATGATGAGAACGTCTGACTCCTGGACCAGATCCAGACGACAAGACACGTCTGTATGGACCACCTACTCAACAAAGAATAGGTATTTGTACTTTACTTGAGTATTTCCAATTTTCAATACTCTTACTTCTACTCCTCAGAGGCTAACATTGTACTTTTACTCCACTACAATTATTTGAAAACTTTACTTTACTTTACTATTTTCAAAAGATTTTTTATACATTTGAAAACTTGAAATGGGACATTCTGCATACATAGTGAGTACTTGCTACTTTTGGTACTTTAAGTACATTTTGATACCAACACTTTTGTACTTTTACACAAGTACATTTTGAATACAGGACTTCAACTTGTAACAGAATATTTTTACATTGCAGTACAGCTACTTTTACTTAAAGAGAATTGAGTACTTTTCCTGCTGTATACTCAAGTAAAGTACAAGTTTCAGACTAAATGCACTTTAGTGACTTTACACCACTGATAATGTAACAGTAGCCAGTCTACCGAACGTGTTGTTTGTCCAGTTGTTTGAGTGTTGAATGTTTAACAGACCACAATGTGTCATCAAAATTGACACTTGTTTTTAACTTGTCAATAAAATACAAAATCAATCAATACTACACTAAATAGTGCTGTACAGTGAGTGGTCTTTATCGGAGATGAGAGGTCCCTGAAAGCCAAATGACGTCATGATGACGTTATGATAACGTCCTTCGGTGACTCTGGTGACGCTTAGAACTAGGCCAGATCACAGCCCATATGGGGATGATCTTGACGTCATTACCAGGACGTCAAATGGACTTTTTTGTTTGACAGGATTATTCTTATTGTTTGTAATGTTAGTTGAAATATGAGCATGTAAGGTTATATTCTGGGACATATCTGACCAGTTATGATATTTAGCTGGCCTCGATCTGACCCTCTCTGATTAATCCAGGTCATCCGTTTTCGTGGGCAGGATGTATGTTGGTTGAAATCAGGTGATATTCTAGGTCAGATCTGACTAGTCATGGTTTGACTTGATCTGGCCCCAATCCAGACGTCACTGATTGGTCCAGGTCCTGACCGTGCTTGCTGGGGTGAGTAGGAGCCTTACCTGTATTCTGTCAGAGAGGCCGTATTTCTCCACAGCCATGTTTTGCAGTCTGACAAACTCTTCATTCACCTCCACCCCCACCAGGCGCAGCGCACTACTGTACAAGTAACCCTGAAAACATGTACAATATACAGTAAACACCACTGAACACGTACCACTGAAACACACACATATACTGTACCCAAATATGGTCTATCTGCAGTATGGAGGCATTTCGGGAACACCCTCTACTATGGAAAGCTGTTTTTGGGGGGTTCCTGGTTAAGTTATATCAAACAAATATATATCAAAGTTATATCAGGCGTTTTAGCTTCCCCAGCCAAGGTACTTCAAAAACATCTGACTCCTTAACTTTAAGGTTAGGGTTAGAAGGCGAGTCATCGTAACTCCTGAGTTATAAAAGGAAAAAGGATGAGGCATTCCCATAGGAGTGCCTCTGGGAATCCCTGTTACCTTACGCTTCCCTAAGCTCCAACAGAACTTGGTAAACAAGCCTTCATGTGTGCTGCTCCAGCAGCCTGGAATCACTTGCAGACCGATCTGAAGCTAAAGGACTTGATCACTCTTAGGTTTGTCATTTAAAGGTTTACTGTTGGACCTGATGGCAGACAGACACCATTGGACAGTGCACTTGCTTTACAAAAACATTCTCAAAGAGAACACCAGCACCCAAGGAACAGCCCATTTAAGGCACTTTTTATTTTATAACGAGTACACATTATTGTGTGTATCATTATTTTATGCTTTAACTATTGGAAAATAGCAGATATACTTGCGAGCTTGTAGATCTGCTATTGAGAATTTTGACCTGATTCTATAAGTGTCTTTTGAATCCTTCTAAGGTTTTTTTTAAAAAACCCTATGTTTCTATGTCAGCAATCTGGCTAGCAGTCGTCAAAGAAAAGGTCCTTTTCATTTAAATGGAGCTCAGCAGTTAGTCTGTTCTTGAGAGACTGCTATGTCAGTGGTTCTCAAACTTGTATTTGGCCACGGACCCTCATCTCAAAATATTTAGTTCCAGGGACCACCCAGAAGCAAAATTTGAGTTACAAACGTTTGCTTTGAAAATACATGTATTCAAAGATTTGCACACATTTTCAAAACGTATTCAAAAATAGCAGATCTACAAGCTCGCAGCGTAAGTGCCACGCTGTGAGCTTGTATATCTGCTATTTTTCACTGGTTAAAGCATTCAATAATTCTAGTCCTAAATGGGTTAAAAGGACTGTTCCGTGAGTGCTGGTGTTCTCTTTGAGAATGCTTTTGTAAAGTTACGTTTCCCGACTGTGCACCCGGTAAGAACAGTGCACTTGCTTCCCTGCCTAAATTGTGTTAAATGTATTACTCCTGCCTTGTGACTGTTTGCACTTTCCCTTTGACTTAAAAAAAAGTAGAACGTGTGTTTATAATGCAGGGGTTGACACCAAGGTCTCAGAGGCACTTGCCCATCGGGCAAGTACAGGTCATGTTCTACTTGCCCGAAGGTCATGCCCACTTGCCCAAAAAGTAAATCGTCCATTATAAAATGATAGGTACGATTTTAATTACCGCTCAATTTAACACTTATTTCTTTACTTTCTGGGGCTGTGCGATAAAATGTCATACCTCAATACATCCAAATACCACACAATTTAGCTATGATTGAATATGTCTATGGTTTCACACTTGTTATTTTATATTTTTTAAATGTAGCAACAGTAAAAACAGCACATTATAGGTAAATAGTGCTCTTATTTTACATTCCACAGACCAGAAGACACAGCGCACTGGCCACGTTCAGGTGTTTGGACAGATATCTCATGTTGTGTTTATAGACATTTGTGTCCTCTCAAATGAGCACTTGCCCTGTCGGGCAACCTGAAAGGCAACTTCACCTGCCCTGATGTTTTATTTACTTGCCGTGGGCAGGTGGGCAAGCCTTAGTGTCAATGCCTGTAATGTGATTGTTAGTTACAGTATGCTGTATGTTGTGTATGTTTGCAACTTGTCCTGCTGCTTGTCCTGCACAGGGCTCCCGTGTAAAAGAGACTTCTACAAAAGCACCAGGCACGTGCATACACATAGACATCAAAGGGGGCTTGAGCCCCTGCCCTTTTATTCGCCTGTGAAATGTGCCATCTCCAGACTGTGAAATGCCTCCCTTTCCATGCCATACCTGAAGGCAGCATTCAAGAGAATTGCCATGTCCAAACTCTCCTGAACTTGAATGCAGCATCTAATGTTGAAAGAATTGCCCTCTCTGTGTAGAAATCCATGCCATAAACCACATATTATGCTTAGTTCAGTGTGGTATCAAGCGCCGAAAATAGCCGACCTCCATGAAGACAACTTTGGAGGTCTGCTTACTATTTTGATATTTCCACCAAAAGGCCCTTTTAGCAATGTCAGCCCCCGCCTCTAACATTCTATGCACGTCCCTGCGAAGCAAATCCTGGACGGAGATATGCCCTTCTTCATATACCACTGAAACACACAGATACCACTGAAACATTCACAGCTGAATCACATAGACACACCTGAAACATAAACACACACGTCTTTCAGTCTCTATTCTATTCTATTCTATTCTATTCTATCCTATCCTATTCACCCCATAGAGAACAGCTCCCAGTCTAGATCCGACATCAACCAGCAGCTTCCCAGTCAGGTCAGGTAGAACGTTCTGGAAGAGGAAGCGCAGCTCCGGGATGGAGAAGGAGTGAGAGATGAACTCTGCAGACAGAAAAACCACACAGTTAGTCCAACTTCAATAGGATGTAATCATCAATTATACAACAAATAATCAATTTGATCAAATAATCGATTTTGGTGGGGGAATTCCTGTGTCATATAAACACTGTTGTATACCAGCTCAGTGGCCTTGTGGTTAGAGTGTCCGCCCTGAGACTGGGAGGTCGGGGTTCAATTCCCCAGCCGGGTCATTCCAAAGACTGTGAAAAATGGGACCCAGTGCCTCCCGACTATAAACAAAGAATCGATTAAAATTTTTGTGTCAATTTGTTAATATATTATATCCTTTTATTGTAATTATCAATTAAAGTTTCTATTTGAAAACATTGAACTTACCGTATAAGCAAACAAATAAATGAAAATGAACACATAACATTTTGATAACATTCTTTAAAATGCATATTAAACTTGAAACATCGGCTTCATAATACATCATTAAAGTCAAATTATGGTTGATATATCCTATCGCCAAAATAAAAGTCTGGGTTTCCGAGGCTAATATACAGGTAATATGGGTTTGTTTGGACTCGGCACTGGCTCTATCGTTGAGCGTTACAATTACATTACAATCTACCATATCAGGCAGAGAACAAAATAAAATAAGCTGCACACTGTCTACACCTTCAAAGATCAACTTTATTTAGGTAACTTTTCAGTCAATAGTCCCACCTTGTTGATGGTGATAAATGTGCAACAGGTGGTGATCCAATTTGAATAAGGGATCTCATCACAGTTAAGGTAATTGCACTGCACACTGCTGCGTTTTTTCGGCCGAATATAGGAGCGAATTTCAGAGCACGTAAACAAAGAAATCAACCTCACGTTATGTCAATCACGTTTGCACACTGCCACCTGTTTAGTATTTATTTTCGGACCACTGGGTCCCTTGCTCTCTCTATCTCTCTCTCTCCTTGCACTGAAAAACGCATTTCGCAAAAAAAAAAAAATGAAGCAGTGTGCAACCAACCAGCTTAAGTCTGTATACAGTACAATCAGTTAATGAACATCAAGTAACTCAGTACAATATATTGATAGTGGATCGTCAAAATCAATAAACAAAGATTAATTCATAAATTAAAAAACTAAACAAACAAAAAACACCTCAATAACCACCAAATATAAATGCCATCACATGGACAGCAAAGTTGTATTGTCTATACTCTATATTCATACATTGCAGTGGCCATCTTGCTCTCACGTCATATTTGTGGGTTGGGAGGAAATGCCAGCCCGGGTGGCACTTTCAAGGCCCAGTTCACCTCTGGGACAACCAGATCTTATTTTATTGTTGTTTGGGACAAGATCAACACATCATCATTCATGCTGAAATACTAAAATATCTCAAAACACAGATTGAACACAAAAACATAACGCAGGATTGTGTTGATCTTGTCCCAAACAACAATAAAATAAAATCTGGTTGTCCCAGAGGTGAACTAGGCCTTTTAGTATGACTTAATAAGTCCAAAATGCTGTGTGAATATGCTAAATTGAAGAGCAGCACCTGGCTGCAGACACTAGGGTCCTGTTGAGGTCCACGGGAGACAGGAACCTCAACAAGTGGCAGGAAGTGACCTCACAGTGCGCAAGTGACTTCATGCCGCTTCTGGAGGTCACGTGACGTCTCTGCCTTGCAGTCCAAGGCACTACAGTCCCTTTGAGCCGCATTGTCGCTATGTGTACATGTTATCTTTTAGACAACCCAACTCTATCCCTAAGGTGTGAGGTCACTTCCTGCCACTTGTTGAGGTTCCTGTCTCCCGTGGACCTCAACAGGACCCTAGTGGTGTGCAGCCAGGTAGTCTTGGAGAAATTGAATGGAAGGGAATAGAAGTGCAGCTGTACGTACGTACCCAGTGGGGCGGTGCTGTGTGAACCACAGGTCAGACAGTAGTTCCTGCTCATCCTCCTCTCCTCACACAGTGTGTCCACCAACTCCTCGTCGTACAGGAAGGCGTCCACGTGCACCGTAGGCTGAGACTGCTGCTGAGTCTGACGTGCACAGATATGACCATGCAACACTTAATCCCAGTGATCCAAGTAATCCGTCGTACAAAGATGATCGCTTAATTTACTGATCGTTTTTTTTTTTTATATAATTGATTACATTGATCTGTTGCACTCCTATGTCTGCGACCGTCAGGTCGCAGTTACTATCAAACCGGCTGTCTGTCAGTCTGTCAGTATGTCAGTCTGTCTGTCCTAACCCTACATCGGTTCTCAAAGTATAAAAAAATATAATTTGAGATAGGGATCCGCTGGCAAATACAATTGTGGGTCCTTGACATGAAAAGGTTTGAGAACCACTGCCCCAGGGCCATTTAAGGAGAGTTGCGTCACCTCCGTTGACTTCATCGGGCTTTCTGTGACCTTCTGTTGGCAGATAGTGACAAAGCCCTGAACCGGAAGTCTACAGAATGCACTGGAGCGTTTGTCACTATTTTGAGTTACATTAACCCACGTGACCTGTGCTGTTTTCCGCCCCCGGGTTGGCCTAACTCTCTAATACAAGGCTCTGCACTACCCTACAAATAGCCTGTAGTCAGAAACAGCATTCTACACAGAGCAACGACAACTATGCAGAAAAGCGGTACATGAACGAACAATATGCGCCCTATGACACAGCTAGGCCTGTCACAATTATTACATAATCGTCTAATCACAAGCATTTGACATAATCACAATTATTTTTGTCAGAAATGTTTCCATGTTGAAATCGTTAATCGCAAGGCTATTTGAGTGACAATGAATCATCATGTTAGAGGTCATAATGGTGCCTTAGACACAGCACTGCTGCCTGGTTGGTCTCACCCGCTGTATGGCTGTGGTCTCGCAGGGCAGCACAGCGTCCAGGGGAAGAGACACCCTCAGGTCCTCCGAGATGCTCTGAAGGATCACCGTCCGGTTGTCAACAAGAACCTCATCCAACTCATCTGAACACACACACACGCGCACGCATGCACAGTTGCACACGCATGCACACGCATGCACGCACAGTGGCACGCACGCACGCACACACACACACACACACACAAACACACACACACACACACACACACACACACACACACACACACAAACACAAACTGTTGAGTATACAAAAGGCAACATATTTGTTTTTTTTACAATGTATTGAATGTATGGATTAAGTATATATCGTTGCATTAACAACTTAAACCATAAATCCCCATGCTCTATACTAGATCCTAGAACTGCATAGAACTGTGTTATATCTGTGTCTGTGATTCAATTTATATGAGTTAAAAAGGACCTCAATTCAAACAAGCCTTAGGCTTTTTGGGGTTTATCCTTTTAGTTGACTGTGTACCACTGAACTGTACACATGATATGCAACCTTCTAATAACTAGTCTTCAATCAATCAATCAATCAATCAATCAATCAATCAATCAATCAATCAATCAATCAATCAAAAGCTATGTAGCCTATACTGCCCTACAAAGTCAGAGTGCAGTAACTACGTTCACGAATTTCACTGAAAAATGGGTTTAAAAGTGTTACAGCTGATCAGCCAAATGAGATAAAGGCATATAAGTGATATTAAACTGATAGTATATTTGTTCTTGAGCTAATTGTTCATCCCCCAATGTCATGAAGGCTAATTTGACCTTTGGGCAACACAAATAAGTTGGTGTGTCCGAAAACGTAGTTACTGCACTCTGCCTTTGTAGGGCAGTATAGGTCAGTGGTTCTCAAACTTTTTTTTTAATGTATTTTTTCATTTCAGGACCCCACCCCCCTGTTACTGTTGCCTGGTTAAAACCAGACTGCACTCAACACCACCCCCTAAAACGAAGTGTGTGATAGAGTCTGAGGCTTGCAGTCAGGCTACTGTTACTGTACCCTAACCCAAGTCACTACCCAAGGCTTAATTAAGCCTGCGCCCCGAGGTTGACACAATTAGATCTCATTGCGTAGCAACGCAATGCCTTGCCCTTGGGAGCTTGTATATCTGCTATTTTTGCCCCATAGAGTTATATCGGTTTGCCACCCTAGTAATAATCATAGACTGTAAGGGAATCCTGTCAGGTTCATTCATGTGGTTTAAAAGTAAAACCAACCTGAGTTTTTCATCCAGTCCATGAGTCTGGGCAGATCTCTAGGATCCACCCTGCTCAGCAGCTGCTGGATCTCTGCTTTGGCGTCCGAAAAGTTCATTGTTTAGAATAGAATAACAATATTAATTTGACATGGAATCAGAGAGTGTGTGCTTTTGGATCCACACACACAGAGAACGTGGTGGTTATTAAGGAGGATTCAAAGTAATCTATCAGTATTATGTATTAAAAAAATATATAAATAATAATGAAAATAAAACGAATTGTGTCACTCCATGTCCAAGTGTTTACATATCACTTCAGCCAATAAGATCAATTATGATCAATATGAATATGATCATGTATTGTTGTTGGGGTTTCAGTCTACCTTTAAAAGCCACAACGTGAAGTAAACATAACTCCGGAAGTACAATGTGACCAGTTCCGAGTCAGTTTCCAACACAGATTTCTAATATTTAATAGTTTGTACATAAATTATTAATAAAAAAAATTGAGGACTGTATTTTCATTTATATATATTTTTTTTAACGATTTATTGTTAATCTTATCTTTGAAACAAAAACCCAAGGAAGCTGCGGAAGTACACCGTGGCTTGTTCCGGTTTTGGAGATGGGATTTATGGCTCTTTGAAGTGAGCCGGATCTCTGGGATCCGTTCCTTTCAAAGAGCCGTTCAAAAGACTGTCTCATTTAGTTATTAGTACTTTGTAGATTTTGATTACCGGTATTATAATTACAAATCAATTCAAACCTATATTCATTTCCATTCCGGATCCATCCGGGAATCAATGGGGGTACATATATTTTAATCAAATTATTGCCTTAGCAATTTGACAAATACAAAAAAATATTACTGAACTCAAGTCTCCATGGCATGATGAGTAAACAAATAAGTCAAAATAAGTCATTTTGGGGGTGAACTACTCCTTTTTAATTAGTACTTTAACACAATTACATTTTAATTCCGAACTTATACTTGTGGCAGAGAATTTCTACATTGCAGTATTGATATTTACTCCCCCTCATCATAAAGAAAAAAAGGAACGGCTCCCTACTGCGAACCGGATCCCATCGTTCATTTCAAAGAGCTGTTCAAAAAACACCATTCGTTTCCAAACGTCCCACCGCTATTGATGACGACCACTTTGTAGTGTGAAGATCAGCGGACTGACTGACATACTGACTGCTTTTACTGGTAAATCAACGGGTGTCTGTTTTATATCCATGATGTTGTGACATCCAATGTGTTTGAACTGCCAGTTGATGTAAACGCCAACCTCCGGCTGGTGACCGAGCGAAGGAATTCCCAACCAAACTGTTGTTAGCATCGATGCTAAGTAAGCCAAAAGCTAGTGGATGATGCGTTACGTCGCGTTTGGTGACCCGTCGAATCGTGGCTCAGCCTGTTGTTTTGGTGTCAGGGGATGTTTGGTTTTTTGAAACTGTCAACTGTTGGACATCGCCCAGGTTTTATTTGACAAACTAAACAATTGCAATGCCGCGTGTCTCCTATCATCGCGTTTGTGAACAAAACAGAATGTTTAAGAAAAATAAAATAATATAAGGGTCTCAGATTTGTATAGGTAACCGGTTTGTGTGTGAAGTCTCGGCGTCAGCTGTTTGAGCTAACAAACACATTTTTGTCAACATCATTTTACTATTATGACCATTCTGTTTTAGATATCTAGTTATGCATTAATTGTTGATACAAGCGTAATGTTATTCAAGTGTGGATATTAGATTGCATGTCTTATTAGAAGTAAAACATGTTTAAACACATAAACAGTGGCATCTTTGTCTGCGACGTCAGTGCGTTTCTGTCTGATCGTTACCGAATCCAGAGAGCGATACAAACTGCATGCTGTCAAAACTGGTATGTCTGTTTCTGTCTGACTGATCTGTCGGCCCATTACTTGAGGCTGATCTGCTGTCTGACTGTCCGTTTGTCCAGGACTCTAGGCTGATCTTCTGTCCGGAGGACTATCTGGGGAAGGGTTCCCCTCGTCTCCAACAGACACAGAAGGACGTAATTTCCACGCCTGATCTAGTGAGTAGTTGATGTCATGTGATTGTGAAAATAACTGTATTCTGGGTTCTGAATGCGTGATATCTGGAGAACCAAGGTTCAGTTATGTTCTTGTAAAGGAGCGCTTGTTTTCGGTGGAGATGACGGAGGCGCGCCGTCTCGGGCGACCTTGACCCACGTGAGACACCGGCGAGAGAGCGGTAGCGAGCGAGTCGCCGCGTCGAGCGCTGCGAAGGTCGCATGAGCCGACTCTGCGCCGCCCGAGTTATGTCACGATATCGACATTATAGTAAATCTTCATCCCCCCAACTTTCGGCACCTGCGCGCGGTCCAAGTGCGTGTATCAAAACACCATCCCACTTCCAGCAGTGGAAGCTTGTGATTAGCTGAACCGGAGGTTCAGGTCAATCAGGTGGGAGGTGCCGAGAAGTCTGGGGGACGAAGATTTACTATTCTGTCCATAACAGCACATAAGTCGGTAACGGCGCTGAGTCTGCTCATGCGACCCTCGCAAAGCTCGACACGGTTCCGCTTGCTCGGAGCAAGGTTATTATAGTAAACGAAAACTAACTAAAAAACGAAAACTAGAAAGGAAAAACATTTTAGTTAACTGAAATAAAAATAAAAACTAAGCTTTTAAAAAAAAACGAAAACTAACTGAAACGGTATTGTGTGCTTACAAAACTAACTAAAATAAACTAAAATTAGGGAGAAAATCTCCTTAGTTTTCGTCTTTTGTCTTTTGTGGAAATAAAAAATAAAAAACACCAGTTGGTGAGGTCAAAGAGAGAAGTTGTATGTCTCAACATTCCTGCCACTCTCAACAATATGATATTTTGTTGATTTTCTTTATTAGACAATACTTTTTCCAGAGCTTTTTTAATATCACCCCTGACAAATACCCCATATTACGTAAAAGACTAAAACTAACACTAAAACTAATAAAAACTAAACTAAAACTAAGCATTTTCAGAAAATAAAAACTAAACGAAACTAGCAACCTCACTTTAAAAACTAATTAAAACTAAACTGTAATTGAAAATAAAACCTCAAAACTAATAAAAATAAAAACTAATGGAAAAATCCAAAACTATTATAACCTTGGCTCGGAGGTGTCTCACATGCTCATGGTCGCCTGAGACGGCGCGCCTCCGTCATCTCCACCGAAAACAAGCGCTCCGCCCTTGGTCCATTGTTGGAACTGGGATGGTGTTTTGATTCACGTGGTCCGCGTGGATACACTGGAGTGCTCCCTACCTCCGGTTCAGCCAATCAGAAGCTTCCGCGGGGCGGGTCTTATCTGTACCCTGGTGAAGCGAAGATACACGCGTTCTGAATCAGGGACCTGTTGTATGGTCTCTGCCACCGTGGTTACAACAGTTGTAAAGTGTTGTCTGTGTCTTGCAGGCGGTAGACGCATCGTCACCATGGTGCTCGCCGACTTGGGGAGGAAGATCACCTCTGCGCTGAGGTCTCTCAGCAACGCCACGATCATCAATGAAGAGGTAATGGGTTTATTATGCAATATTGGCATTGACACTAAAGGTTGCCCACCTGCCCCTGGCAGGTAAATAAAACATTCGGGCAGGTGAAGTTTGCTTTCAGGTTGCCCGACCGGGCAAGTGCTCATTTGAGAAGGGACACAACTGTCTATAAACACAAGGGTCCATGTTCAAGTTTCCTCAGCCCTATGTTCCCTCAATGTTAACTACTATGCCTAACCCTAACCCAAACCCCAGTGAGGGAACATGGCATTGGGGTCGAGGGAACATGGCCATGATCCCAAACACAACACAGGATTTCTGTCTAAACACCTGAACGTGGCCAGAGGGCTGTTTTCTGGTGTGTGGAATGTAAAATAAGAGCACTGTTCACTCAAAAGTATAAAATAACATGTGTGAAACCACAGACATATTCAACGATTTACTTTTCGGGCAAGTGGGCATGCCCTTTGGGCAAGTAGAACATGAAAAAAGTTACTTTTTCAAGTGCCTCTGAGACCTTCGTGTCAACCCCTAATGATTAATGTTTCATTATGTTCTTATACATCATAGATCTCGTAGCAGTACAACTTCTTTTCCATCTGGCAGTAATACGCTGATCAATGGTCATACAAATAATCTGTTTGGCTTTTTATGCTTTGTAAACAAATCCGCAACAATGGACATTTTTACCATTTGTCGTAGCCCTAGCTAACACAGGGGAGCAGTCAAAACCATATCTTAAAAACATCTGGGTAAAATGCTTCACACGTCCCACGTCGTCCCAGACTCATCCCCCTTCTGGCTCCAAAATTGTGGAACAAACTCCCCATTGCAGTTAGAACATCAGACTTTTATTTTTCTTTTTGTATTGATTGAATTCTTTATTAGTCAGCAATGTAAACAGCACGGGATACAGTCGAACAATTTATGCCAAAAGGATAACAGAAAAACGTCTTGTTTCCAATTTGGTCCTCACCTCTTCAAACTCCACCTTAACTCGTAGCACCTTCCCAGGCTAGCACTCGCCCTAGCCTTGACGACCTTGCAGGCTTATAAAGGTTAAACTGTCATTTAGATCAGGGGTTTTCAAAGTGGGTGACGGGGCACCCTGGGGTGCCGTGGCGTGTTGGCAGTCCAGAGGTGCCGCGAGATAATTTGATAATATTTGGAATTTATTTGGACACTTGAAGAAATATTTAGTATCATTTTAAACTTGAAGCACAAAGTTATTTTCAGTCATTTCTAACCAAAATGGCTGTTATCTCAATGTTTTCCTCGCAACATAATCACTAAAATATCGTCACTGTCGGGCAGAAATCTCCAAGTTTCAAATGTGTACGTCTTTTGGTAAAGCAAAGCCCTGCTTCATCATACAAGACTGTCGCACAAAACTAGTGAAAACAGCCGATCTACAAGCACACAACGCCTCGCATCGCGAGGCGTTGTGTGCTTGTAGATCTGCTGTTTTCACTAGTTTAGTACATTTTATAGATGATAAATACAAAACAAACGGTTTTGGACATACAAGGTTTCCGCCTGACAACGATGCTATAAATATAAGGTGCTGGGAGTTAACATTATAATGTAGGGGTGCCTCGGATTAAAAAAAATATTGATGGGGTGCCCTGAGACAAAAAAGTTTGGGAACCCCTGATTTAGATATCAGGCAGTTACCAGGTTCATTTGTTGACCTGGCATCCTATTTTTTTCAATGTATGGATTATATTATACTGTTTACACTGCTGAAGATCTTCTTGGTTCACCTATGATCCTAGATTACGATCTATGCATGATGCATTACATTGTGTTTACCTTGCTTATTGTAAGTGGCTCAGTCTGGATTAAGGGCGTCTGCTAAATGCCTAAATTGTCTTTGAAATACAAGTGCTCGTCAGGGTGGGGGGTCCCCAGTTAAAATATTATTTTGGGGGCCGTGGCCTGAAAAGGTTGAGATCTTCTGTCCTAGATTAGCTGTAGGCAGTGACACACATGGACAGGGGAGAAAACATAGTCTTTGCCTCCCAGCCCACCAGACTGGCTAACACAAATATATAGTTTATATTATATATACATTTACATTTTTGAGAAGAACATTTAGCTGATATTATGCAATGATCAACCAGACCACATAACCTCATTTCTATGTAACCACTTAGTCGGTCTACCAGCTCATAGTCTCGCGTAGCCAGACAACTATTCCACAATCTCTGAATGCTATATAGAGTCTGGAACAGCAGCTCCCTAACGGCGAGTAATGGAAACGGGCATTACCGCTCAAGAAAATATATTTTAAAATGTCATTTCTGCTAAGCAGCAAGCTAAACATGCTTATATGATTTTTATTTATATAATGATAAATGTGTGCGATGTGAGACTGAAGCGGAAGTGACGAGGGGGCTTCACTTCCGCTTCATCTCGCACTCATCGTTTCTATTTCCCTTTACCAGACTGTATGCCGCGAGCATTTGACCAAATCGCGGAGGCTGCAGTCTGGCCACGCGAGACTAACCAGCTCACAACATCATACCGCGATGTGTTGTAACCTTGAAAGCTTGCCAATTTTCACATTATGAACAAAACGGGTGGTTGTGGTATCCACTATGCAGCTTGATCGCCGATACCCATGTTGTCAAAAGGTCTAATAATGGCCTTTTATATCGGCCAGACCAATATATGGATCTATATAATGTGATTTCATACTGATTTCAATGCTCTTCTGTGTTCAGGTGTTAAACTCCATGTTGAAGGAGGTCTGTGCTGCTCTGTTGGAGGCCGATGTCAACATTAAACTTGTCAAACAGCTACGAGAGAATGTCAAGTAAGTTTTATTCATGTACTGTCCTACTGTACTGTTATGTCATTATACAATACTGTTTTGTACTCCACTATACTATACTGTTTTTTTACAATACTGTAGAACTCGTAGGCACTACACACTATTACTATAAAGTAAAACCAGCAGTACATGAGGAGTCGAACCAGGGTTGAATGTCAGTTATACATTTGTCTCTTTCCAGTTCCACCAGTCACTGTATTCTGTAGCTAGCAGGTGTTATGTAGGTTCTTGAATGTAATATTTGTGTATTCATTTAGGTCTGCCATTGACCTGGAGGAGATGGCCTCTGGTCTCAACAAGAGGAGAATGATCCAGCATGCTGTCTTTAAAGAGCTGGTGAAGGTGTGTGAACTATAATATTTAGTATGTGTACTTCTCTACTACATACCTTATACTGTACTACTACATACAGTATATACCACTGCTGCATTTTTACTATGCTACTACAGTTAAATTAATACTCTACATATATGATATTATGTTACTATTCTGCTAAAATGATTATACTTGGCTAACATATTTGTTGTCAGATAAACAGCCAGGTAACTGTGTGTCTGTGTGTGTGTCTAGCTGGTTGATCCAGGTGTGAAGGCTTGGACTCCAACCAAAGGGAAGAACAACGTCATCATGTTTGTCGGTCTACAGGGCAGTGGTAAAACCACCACCTGTTCTAAGGTAAGTACGTTCTTACTAAAGCCCAGTCCAGACCAATGATTCACAGCGCGATGAAACTGCATCATGCTCCAAACCCCCTCCTCCATACACACGTTTCTATCTCTTCTAAAAAATGAGAAAGGCCCTGATGGTTCTGGTTATGTCATGACGTCATCGAGAGTCATGACCCCGAATGAGAAATACATTTGGTGAACCATATGTTGCCTAGAACGCCATCTAGTGCCCAAAACGTGTTAACACGTTCAGGGCAACAGATGACACTTAAGACGGTGCACAGATGACATCACATGTTGTAATTTTAATGAACAGATGACATCACAATGACATCATGTGTTGTGTCTATAGCTGGCGTACTACTACCAAAGAAAAGGCTGGAAGACCTGTTTGATCTGTGCCGATACCTTCAGAGCTGGTACGTACCCTGTCTGTCTCTCTGCCTGCCTGTCCATCTGTCTCTCTGTCTGTAATACAACAATGATTGTATTTTAATGTGAGGTTAAATCTTTTTATTTATTTAGGTGCCTTTGATCAGTTGAAACAGAATGCAACAAAAGCCAGAATCCCATTCTATGGAAGGTAACAAACACACACACACACACGCACGCACACACACATACATACACACACACACACACTCTAAGCCTGGTCATTGTATTATACTGTATTTATCTATCCAGTTACACAGAAATGGATCCAGCATTCTGTTATCATTTCTCATCTCTCCAGTTACACAGAGATGGACCCGGTTGTCATCGCAGCAGAGGGAGTAGAAAAGTTTAAAACTGAGAACTTTGAGATCATCATCGTAGACACCAGTGGGCGACACAAACAAGAAGATTCTCTGTTTGAAGAGATGCTGCAAGTCTCCAACGCTGTGGTCAGTATTATGAATTTAATACAATATCATATAATACCAGTAAGCAGAGGGTGAGGTCGCGCAGGACGGAATTCATTTATATATCGGACCAGTTACCCATATGTGGAGATCCCTGATACCCATATATGGAGATATGGGCATATTGGTAAGAACATAAGTTGGAGTCTGTGAGACCCCAGACATGCTTACTCAGCAACGTCTGACATCATACATACAATCCCTTTTATGCCCATATATGGAGATCTGTCTGTAGAACCCAACCATGTGCTGTAAGACCCCAGACATGCGTCCGTGAGTGTCAGTATCTGTCTCTCAGTCCTTGTCTCCTTTTATGGGCAGATTGGGTGGATCGGCGGTTTTACTGAAAATTGTTGTCAGGGATCTCCATATGGGCATACAAGGGACAGGAACGGAATGTGATGTCACGGATATCCAGGGTTTGATCTTTGATGAGGTGATGTCACAACGATATGATGTCACAATGTCAACAATGTGACGATAGAGTAGTGAAGTGTGACGTAATTTACACATCCTACCTGGTTCGCGGTTTTCTTCCGCCATTCTGAATTCCCATAGACCTTTTTCATATCGCGTCATATAAGAACTGTGTTCCAATTATAAACAAATTATCTCAGCGGTTTGACTCATATGGATATGAAGAATCAACTGATGGTGAGAAAACGCTAATGTTAGACATGTCACACAGAGCCACCTCGCCGACAATATCACAAAGACCGTTTGTTTATTTTTGGACCGCAATGCTTATATGAGATGATTTTAAGATGACTCAATGTTATTCTCTATAGAGAATTACTTTCTTGGAACCGGGGGATGAGCGAGTCACGTCATGACTTTGTTACTCTATAGCTATAGACTATAGACATTGAGCCTTTACGTGTCTACGGATCTACGGACAAGATGTGACGTTTTTTATAGTTGACTGGGTCCTGCGGTCGCAATAATAGTTGGGTGATAAACTGATATAATTGTAGTGCAGAGAATTGACAGCCTGTGTGTGTGTTGTTGTGTTTTCAGCAACCAGACAACATAGTGTATGTGATGGACGCATCTATCGGCCAGGCCTGCGAGTCTCAGGCTAAAGCTTTTAAAGACAAAGTAGACGTAGCCTCAGTCATCGTTACTAAGCTGGACGGACACGCCAAAGGAGGAGGGGCCCTTAGTGCGTAAGTACTCACTACATACAGTAGTACACAGATCAGCATCACACTACATACAGTATTACACTATAGTACTCAGTGTAAAGGTAATGTGATGGTATTAACATTGTATTTGGTGTCTTTCCAGGGTTGCTGCAACTAAGAGTCCAATCATCTTCATCGGAACGGGAGAACATATCGATGACTTTGAGCCTTTTAAAACCCAACCCTTCATCAGCAAACTGCTGGGTAATTCATGTTACTTAACCCTCTTAAAACGCAGAGGAATTAACCACTCTATATAAACCCTATATCTACTTCATTGAATGGGATCCCCCAGGGGTCTGTACTTGGTCCCCTCCATAGTTCCCCTCTACACCCAATTTCTTTGCCGAAAATAGGCAATCTAGTACAAGCATTGTGAGCTTGTAGATTGCCTATTTTCACGGTGAGAGTCGTTAATCAGACAAATTTTGTTGCACTAGAATTTCTTCAACTCATTGAAAACCTGCTTTTCGATTAATTGGTTAACCTACTCAAGCCAGATTAAGCGGGCTATTGGTTCTAAATATCAGTTTTGATATATATTTTCGGTTTAATTGCCCAGCCCTCATGTTTTGGTTTTGTGTTCCCCGTTAGGAATGGGAGACATCGAAGGTCTGATCGACAAAGTTAACGAACTGAAACTGGACGACAACGAGGAGCTCATCGACAAACTGAAACATGGTGAGAAATCTGCCTGTCTGTCTGTCTGTCTCTGCCTGTCACAATTATTACATAATAGTCTAATCGCTATTATTTGAGGTAATTGCAATTATTTTGCTTAATCGTCATCTTGAGAAATGTTCATATAGTTTCAAACACTTTCAAAAAAGTAGTGGCAATAGCAGATCTACAGGCTCACAACGCATCATGATGCGTTGTGAGCTTGTACATCAACTATTTCTACTATAAATGTATAAAGAATAACGTTATTAAATATGCCAGTTATTCCTTTGTATATTTAGGCTATTTGTCATATCTGCCTTGTGCAACTTCAAAGCCAAGCAGAAATACATTTTTATATGCTCCAGCGACAAAAACACAATTATTTGTGTGATTATCTGTGTGTCAAGTAAAATGTCATAATCATGACAGCCCTGCCTGTCTGTCAGTTGGATGGGAGACAGTGTTGATGTGTGTGTTGTTGTGTTGCAGGTCAGTTCACTCTGCGGGACATGTATGAACAGTTTCAGAACATCATGAAGATGGGACCGTTTGGACAGATTATGGTAAAACACTACTAGAATATTTCACAAGTGAACTGTATGTGTATAATAGAGGGATCAATTTGACCTCTACAGTGTCGTGTCGCTTCCCAATGTTGCGGTTGTATCTGCAGGCACATGTTAAAGGAGTAGTTCACCCCAATTTTTTTGTTTTGTTTTTGTCGCATTCCTAAGCCAATTAATTGGTGACCGGGAGGCTGCTCAGTAGGAGACTGTTTGAGTCTCCTACCGCATAGACTCCACCAGTCATCGCTGGTCATCAAATTATTGGCTTAGGAATGCGACGAAAACAAAATATCTCCATGGGCTTCATGGTGTATATAATTTGCCTGGCGTTGCTCAGACTAGTTCCTCACTGCGTCTCGTACCACCACCACCAGGGGGGGGTGGTGTTGCGGTCTGGAACCCGGGCTATTGTGTAATTGATAGAAAATAAGTACATTTCTAGGGTGAACTACTCCTTTTTTTAAAGTGAGGAAATGTCTTGTTTGTGTACTCGCTGTGAAGTAGATAGAAGTGTGTCAGTGTGTTGTAATGTGTGCGTGTTGTGTTCTTGTAGGGCATGATTCCAGGCTTCGGCAGTGACTTCATGAGTAAAGGAAATGAACAGGAGAGCATGGCCAGACTGAAGAAACTGATGACCATCATGGACAGTATGAATGACCAAGGTACACACACACACACACACACACACACACACACACACACACACACACACACATCATGTTTACACTCACACAATGAGAGATTTTACACACATCTAGAGGTATACACACAGGCTAACAGTAAATCAAAGTAATTATATATAGATATTAGGGATGGGACAATACGAAAATGTCATGTCACAAGACTGTCGCGATGATCAAAATATGCCTAATACTCTTAAAATTGTAATACTCTTTTATCAACCACTTTGCTTGAACCCCTGTATCCATATTCTGGGGGCGTTGGTCAAAAAATAGCAGATCTACAAGCTCTTAACGCGACACCACGCGGTGTGAGCTTGTAGATCGGCAATTACAAAGAGATTTGGTAGAAGTGGAAAAGAATCTGTATCAAGTATGTTTGCAGGTGTGTTGTACCAATTGTAGAGGGTTTAAGTGGATCAAAGATGAATTGATGCCAGCGTATGGCGGAGGACCATTTCACGATATATAAAAATCTCTGCAATACAATTATTGTGAGCTTTTTTTTTTATCACAATAAACAATTATAAGGATTATTGTCCCATCGCTAATAGAAATAGATACGTAGATATAGAGAGACAATACATAGATAAATATATGTGTGCTCATAAAGGCAGCTTGTGTTCTCTCTGTGTTGTGTTGTCAGAGCTGGATAACAAGGACGGCTCCAAGCTGTTCAGTAAGGCACCCAACAGGATCGCACGGGTGGCGCGGGGGGCCGGCGTGGCCACCCGCGACGTCCAGGAGCTGCTCACCCAGTACACCAAGTTCGCCCAGATGGTCAAGAAGATGGGAGGCATCAAAGGACTTTTCAAAGGTTTCAATTCCTTCCTTTACATTCAAATCACAGCTGGCGGTTGTGTGTGTGTGTGTGCGCGTGTGCGTGCGTGCATACATGTGGGGCGGGATTTCTCAGATGTTAGAACTTAAAAGGGGAGCTCCAAAGAAAAAACCACTGCATTAACAGTAACGCTTTGGCCATTCTGCATAATGAGTACTTTTGCCTTTGGTACTTTAAGTACTGTACATTTTGATGCAAAGGCTTTGATTGCAGGACTTGATTGCAGGACTTACATGAGTGTTTCTACACTGGTATAGAGTAACGAAGTCATGACGTGACTCGGCTCATACCGCGGTTCACGGAAGTAATATATCTATGGGAACTAACATTGGGTCATCTTAAAATCGTCTCATATAAGCATTGTGGTCCAAAAATAAACAATATTATATTGTTGTGGAGGTGGCTCTGTATGGTTTATGATAGTCACTAATATTTGATTGGGTCTGTTTTTGGTGAAAATGTTACTAATTCGGCGACAGTAACATTAGCGTTTTCTCACCATCAGTTAATTATTCATATCCATATAGTCCGGCTGCCAGCTTAGCATTTATGCTAAGTTGGTATCAAAGGTATGATATTTGGTATATAGTTTTTTTTATTGGCCTAAAATGTTGTCTATATATATACGTTCATGAAACCACCTGCTGACGGCCTGTCAGCATTGAGCAATTTTTTATATAGGGGGTAAACGTCTGGGCCCATCACTTACTATACACTATACTATAAAGGAAAAAAATACCCCCAAAAAATCTGCTTTAAGTAGCATGTGAAGGGTCAAACTAGGGGTTTATAATGATTCTGAATCGATTGCAAGTATTGGTTTGGCATGAAAAACATTCCTTGGCCTAAAAAACAGCCGCACAAAAACATGATTTTGTGATGAGTCATCACTTTTGACAGTTTTGTTGTGGCTGAGGAGGGGTATGGAATGTGGTATATAGTTTTTTTTATTGGCCTAAAATATTGTCTATATACATACAGTCATGAATCCACCTGCTGACCGCCTATCAGCATTGAGCAATTTCTTTTATTGGGGTAAAAGTGTGGGGCCCATTCATTTACTATACACTATACTATAAAAGGAAAGAAATACCCCCAAAAATCTGCTTTAAGTAGCATGTGAGGTCCTGAGGGGTCAAACAAGGGGTTTATAATTATTCTGAATCTATTGCAAGCATCGGTTTGGCATGAAAAACATTCCTTGGCCTAAAAACAGACAAACAAAAATATGGTTTAGTGATGAATCATCACTTTTCACAATTTCGTGTGGGGCTTTTTAAGCCCAAGGAAGGTTTTTCATGCAAAACAAATGCTTGCAATGGATTCAGAATCATTATAAACCCCTAGTTTGACCCTTCACTTGCTACTTAAAGCAGATTTTTTGGGGGTATTTTTTTCCTTTATAGTATAGTGTATAGTAAGTGATGGGCCCAGACTTTTACCCCCTATATAAAAAATTGCTCAATGCTGACAGGCCGTCAGCAGGTGGTTTCATGAACGTATATATATAGACAACATTTTAGGCCAATAAAAAAAACTATATACCAAATATCATACCTTTGATACCAACTTAGCATAAATGCTAAGCTGGCAGCCGGACTAATATGAGTCAAACCACTGAGATCATTTGTTTATGTTTGGAACACAGTTCTTATATGACGCGATAGGAAAAGAGTCTATGGGAATTCAGAATGCTGTGGAAAAAAAACTTGAACCAGGTAGGATGTGTAAATGACGTCAAACTTCGTTACTCTATTGCTAACTCTGTGTACTTCTTCCACCACTGGCCACAGGTGGGGTTTAGCCATGCTTTTCCCATGCTGACGTTGCGTTGTGTGTGTTTTCTTTCAGGTGGAGATATGTCCAAGAACGTGAACCCGTCCCAGATGGCCAAGTTGAACCAGCAGATGGCCAAGATGATGGACCCTCGAGTCCTGCATCACATGGGTAAACTGACTGACCTATACATGTTTTAATTAGGGCTGCATCTATGGATTCTTTTCTTGAAGTGGGGCAAGATAGCTAACCTATTGTTAATTTTTTTTGGAGAAAATGTAATAGTTGCATGTTTTAGCTGCTAGTCTAGCATCTACAGCAGGGTTCCTCAATAGGCGGCCTGCGGGCCATTTGCGGCCCGCTGGGGGCTACTGTCTGGCCCCCACCAATCCCAGTAATAATGGTGGTATAAGAGTAGCAACAACACTAGCATATCGTCTATGTCGGGTGGAAACCTCGTATATCCAAATGTGTATGTTCTTTTGCAAAGTAAAGCCCTGCTTCATCATACAAGGCCTTTGCACAAAAGTAGTGAAAACAGCAGATCTACAAGCACACAACGCCTTGCATCGCGAAGCGTTGTGTGCTTGTAGATCGGCTGTTTTCACTAGTTTAAATCATTTTTAAAATGATAAATGCAAAACAAACGGTTTTGGGCATACAAGATTTTCACCCGACAACGACGATATCTGAACTGTCGCTGAAGTAGCGGGAACGCCACCGTCGACCCCCTGCAATGTTGTGGCCCTTAGGCTTGGTACCCTAGACATAATTCGGCGCTTGGGGAAAACTAATTGGGGAACCCTGATCTACAGGCTTTGCTTTTATGAGGCTGAAATATGGCATGAAGGTCAAGTGTGTGAAGGGGTGTGTGTGTTCACAGCACTCTGTCTGCCCAAGGTTTTCTCCGGAAACAATTCTTACATTAAAGCCTATTTCATCTACAGTAGGTTAATGTGCACTAGTTGTCAGGGAACAACTCACTGTCTGCATCTTCCCCTGTCATTCCAGGCTAATTGTGTAATTCGGATAAAATGTAATGCAGTACTTGAAGAGATCTACATGAAACTGTATTAGTTGTGTACTCTCAGTGCAAAACAACCTGTTAACCATTGTGCAGCCACTCGTTAAAAACTTGACTCAGTGTTACTTTTAAGATGAGCCTATACAATGGAAAGTTGATGAGATGGGAACCTAATAACAGAATAAAGGTAACCAGAGTTGGCAGGGGAAAATAAATGTGTGATTTTCACCCTCTGTGCAGTTGGTGTAGAAACACAAGATGGTAGTCATTAGCTCAGATCTGTTCCTTTTGGCAAGCGATCTCGTCGTATGGATGAGGCTTTACATCAGACTATACGGTAATTCTTTGTTTGGTGTTGCATCATGGGTAGCTGAGTCCTGCCTTGTTTCACTACATCGCTGGACTTTGTGCTCATGGGCTGTCTGAAGCCCAGGTTCCTGCAGGGACATTTTAATTACCAGAGGAAATCTTTATGACTAGTAATCCACTGCTTGTGATTTTGCCATATCCGTATCAATAGTTATGATCACCATGTAATGGGTTTAGTAGCCTACTGGCACCGCACACTGTATACGTTGTGTGGCAGCGGTGGCTCAGGACAGGAGGTAGAGCTGCCGTTTGGAAATTTGAATGTTCCCGGTTTGATCCCGGTCTCCCCTCCTCGGTCGAGGTATCATAGAGCAGTGGTCCTCAACTGGGGACCCCCCCACCCTGACAAGCACTAAGAGTTTAGGCATTACATTTTGTATAACACGGTTGGTTCTATTGTGAAAATAGCAGATCTACATGCTCACAACGCCTCGCAACGCGAGGCGTTGTGAGCATGTAGATCTGCTATTTTCACAATTTCTGCCTCTTTAATTTTTGACAACTTGGCCAATGTTTAATTTGTCATTTTAGAGGTATAAAAAGTCCTTAAATTGTCACTTTAGAAATGTGAAGATACCCCCTATACACTTAAACTTTATGTTGGTTTGTTTACTGTTGAGTGAGAAAACAATGTTGCACATTAAGTTAATCATCTGGGGACCCCCCAAAATAATGTGGGGACCCCCCTTGGGTCCCCACCACCAACAGGTTGAGAACCACTGTCCTAGAGCAAGACACTGAACCCCCAACTGCTCCCGATTAGCTGCCTCGCATGATTTCCTCCACCATCGGTGTGAGAATGCAATGCACATTTTAAAGCGTTGCGGATACACCATTTACCATCAAGACTGTAGTAGGTTCATGAAATAATATTAGTCTGTTGTTGTCACCGTAAAGTAGGGAAGGTTCTATTTCTTAGTTTATTGTCTGGCTGAGCATTTTGTCATGTTCTATGTTAGCCAGTTACAAAATGCTGCCTGGGTTGGCACATACAGTTCACACAGTGACTGCAACAAACATCTGTGAAACACTGATTTCTCTAATATTGACGAGTCAATGAGTGCAAATCTGAAGAGCGTTTTGATTTGCTCACTGGCTTTAATCCCTGAATACAAACAGACCTTTGGATATGTAGCAACATAAACAATTGAAGCTCGACAGGCCTCAACAAGGCCAATCAGGCAACTCTCACTGATTGCATCATCGGATGATGTCATCAGATAGCAGCGGTCACGTGTGTGCCTGTGTCCTCACAATGCAAGGTGCCTTTAGGGCAGTAGGGCAACATGGTAATTATCCCCCCCATAAAGCATGTCTGCCAAGAATGTTACGTCACATTATGGCAACGTGTTGTGAGCTTGTACAGTAGACCTGATATCTTTGAAAAGAGATCGACAGATATATTTCTTACTTTCACACAAGTAAATAGGTTAACACTCAAATACCTGGAACTCACCCGAGTCGCGTTAGATTTTAACCACTTTAACCATTATTTTATGCTGCTATTTTTTGAAGAATCTTGAAAATGTGTGCAAGTCTTTGAATATCTTTGAGCCGACTTCTAAATCCTTCTTCTAAATCAGTGGTTCTCAAACCTTTTCATGTCAGGGACCCCCAAAATTACATTTGGCCGCAGACCCCCATCTCAAAATATGTTGTTCCAGGGACCCCCCCAGAAGGAGAGATTTGAGTTACAAAAGTTTGCTTTGAAAATAGATATTGAAAAGTTTGCACACATTTTCAGATTTTTCAAAAATCTACAAGCTCGCAGCGCGGCACTCAATAATTCTAGGCCTAAATAGGTTAATACTGTATAACGTATACAATTGAGGATGATTGTATTTTGACTCCATGCTCCTCTATTGAGTACATCTAGGTCATGTCTTGCCTAGACACAGGATCTGACACAAATGTTGACCTGATGGCCTGAAGCAGGCAGGCTCTATTGTCTCATTGGTGAAAGAATATCCAACACGGGCGCAGGAAACCGGGTTCATCCGGGGTTGAAGAGGAAAAGTTACATTGTGCAGCCTTTTCTCCCATTTAGATTCTAAAAACACCTTCTAAAACTGGGTTGCGATTTACAAGTTCGCAGCGTGGCACCGAGTGCCACGCTGCAAGCTTGTAGATCTGCTATTTTCTTTTTTTTTAATTGTTTTGAATTGTGACCCGATTCTATGAGTGACTTCTAAATCCTTCTAAGGTTTTCTGAAAAACCTACCTTTCTAAATCTGTGGTTCTCAAACTTTTTCATGTCAAGGACTCCCAAAAATTACATGTGTTTGGCCACGGACCCCCATCTCAAAACATGTTGTTCCAGGGACCACCCAGAAGCAAATATTTGGGTTACAAATTTAATTTTTTTAAATAGATATATATTGAAAGACTTTTTTTCTTCAAAAAAGAAAGGCCTAAATGGCTTTATTATTATTTCAGAGAAAATGCAATGATTAATAAAGTAATGAGTAATTTCATAAATAAATAAAGGACAAATTTAAGAAATTCCATAAATTAGAAAACACATTTTTAAGAAGTAGTGAAAATAGCCGATCTACAAGCTCACAGCGCGACTCGTCTTGATGTGAGCTTGCATTTTTTTCACTAGTTCGGCGAAAACGTCTAATTTCTCTTTCGGATCGAACCACTGCTGTACAGTGTACATAGTAGGGCATTAACGACTTGTGATTTTTGCAAGTCGACTCGACTCAGTAAAAAGTTGAGTTGAAGTCGACTTTATCGTTTGATGATGTCATCACATCACACACGACCCCCCAATTATTTTGGGGGTCCCCAGATGATTAACTTAATGTGAAACGTTGTTTTTTTTTCACTCAATTGTAAACAGACCAACATAATTAAGTGTATAGAGGGTATCTTCACATTTCTAAAGTGCCAATTTAAGGACTTTTTAAATACCTCTAAAATGGCAACTTAAACATTGTCCAAATTGTCAAATATATAGAGGCAGAAATTGTGAAAATAGCCGAACTACATGTAACATGCCCGATGCGAGGCGTTGTGAGCATGTAGATCTGCTATTTTCACAATAGAACGTTTTTTTTTCTTCTTTTTTTTTTCTTCTCAACTTCGACTTTCGACTTTCTCTGGTGGGAGTCGACTTGTGTAATGAAGTCGACTGAGTCGACTTGTCGACTTTTTCGTTAATGCCCTATTACATAGCAACAAAAACCGGGTTCCTGTCTCAAATGGGGTTACAGAAAAACATTCTGAGCACTTCTTCCACCACTGACATTAAATTGTGTGCGTGCGTGTGTGTGTGTGTGTGTGTCTGCGTGCGTGTGCTTGCAGGTGGCATGGCCGGTCTTCAGTCCATGATGAGACAGTTCCAGCAAGGAGCCGCTGGCAACATGAAGGGCATGATGGGATTCAACAACATGTGACCACGTCCAGCGGTCACGTGACCATGTGGGGGGGAGGGGGGGGGGGGGGGGGGGTCTTCCTGCCATGTTCAGTTCTGTTCTCATTTCATTCGTTGACTTTGAATTTGTTGTTTCTTCCTTTTCCAGGGGTTCTAAAACCGTTTTAATTTTCAAGGCCCCTCCCCCTTGGGGGTTGGTAATCATTAGCGCCAAAGGTCACCCCCCCAAAATTCTGAGAATGTACAAAAGGGAACCAAATGGACCTGTAAGGGTCCACTTGGTTCCATTTGTACACTGTAAGGGGATGTAAGCCATTTACCATGAGAGGGAGTGGGTTGTTGGCTGATTTACCACTGTTTCAGGGTTGAAACAGTGGTAAATCAGCCAACAACCCACAACCCTCGAATGGTAAATTGCTTTTCTACCACTTCTACCATATAAATGAAAGAAAACACAGTTGTAACTTGCTAGATTATTTAGTTATACAACTGCAACACAACAGTAGACGGGGTCCATCCATGAGCCAACTCAAGGTTGTTGACTGATTTACCACTGTTTTAAGCCAATCAGAATCCAGTATCTGAACATGTGACCACAAAAAGTGGTAGAAATGTAATTTGGTTATCAATAATCTAGCCAAGAACCCTCTCAAAGACCCTCGGGGACCCCACTCTGAGAACCATGGTTCTTTTGTACTGTTCAGAGAAAGAAAGGTCTAGCAAACCTTGGGACAGTAAAACTATGTTCAGCTTAAAACGGGAGGAGATATGATGATGATGTTAATGGTCGCCATGATTATAATAAAAGTCTTTAATTTGTATTTTGTGTATAAGATTATAAAAAGACAGGTTTATTTACCTGTACAGTTAGTTAACTGTACTAACGCGTCGTTTCGAGGAGGCTGGGACGGATAATACAACACGATGATTAGTTTGTGACAATATTTTTGTCATGTTCTAATAAAAGATTTGTATTGCAGCATTTTAATAAGCCTTGTGTACTTTATTTTTTATTGTAAAAAACAAACAAACATTAAACATTCTTCTGCTAAGACTTAATTTAAATGATTTTGTGTTTTGCTTTTAATTGATTGCAATTTCATGTATGTATGATGTGATGTTATACATCAGCTGTGAATGTAAGCTTTGCAGTCATAATTCAAAAGTAGCAGAAGCTACAAGCTGTTGCTACATTTAATAATGTTGTGTGACACTGTTGGTACGATCAAGTTGGCTGATGTGAGGTTTCTGCCGGATAACTAGATCTGTTGAGATAAAAATGACATACTGTGTCCAAGTCCAGGTGTGTCATGGGATTTTGTGACACCCACACATTGTAAAATACAGTGTAATAATGCAACTATATAGACCTATACTAAATCAGCTGTTATCTTTTAAAAGATAATACATTTGGGTTTAATACATTTGTAAAACAGTCAAACACTAAAACCTTAAAAAAAACTAAATGAAAGATTGATGGACTGACTGACTGAGTCTGACGGATTCATTGATGGATGGTTTTGAACCACTTTCAACATTAAACACACACGCGCGCACACACACGAAAAAGCTCCCTATAAAAGCTTTGAATTTGACTTGGCCACAAACTGACACTGGTATCGTCAAGCCACTCCACTGTATTACTAATAGTATACCATATTTGTCCAACATTGTGTGCATACATTCAAGTATGTTGAATTAGAAATTACTATGCATTTCACGTACTTATGTATTTAGTACGTTTGTTTTACTGAGGTTTCGGGCATTAAAAGAAATGTCACCTATTTATTTGGCATACTTTGGTATGTATGGAATGTGGGGCGCCGGGTGACCACGCCCCCTCTCTCTACGTGGCTTTGCGTGGCTCTGAACCGCCATCTTGTTTTGCTGCGTTGTCAATGGACGGTGTGAGGTATTTTATTTTGCCCTGTTTAAGGCTGTACTGCGTCACAAACATTTCATCATCTCTATCATTCTGAATCTTCCGTTAGACATATTTTCTGTGGTGGGCACTATAAATTAACTAACTAGTGAATTTATTTATGTACTATTATTAAACAAAGTCATGTTTTTTTTAGTGTTTTATTTTAATAGCCTAAAATATTATTATTAAACAAAAATAACATAACCCTATTAAATGAAACCCAATTTTTACATTATGTTTTACTAGTAGCCCATGTTCTAAACATCAATACAGGCATAGGCCTACAGCAATGCATTGATTTTAAAAATGAAAATAGACTTTGTAACTTTTCCACTTTTCATTACTTAATATGGAGATTTGACTGATTATTTGGAGAATATGGCATTGCATTCAATCAAACTTTATTGTTAAGGACACATGGTCCATAGCAACTTTAACAAATACAATACAACGACAAACACAAACATAACATCTTCAAAATAGGCAGGCTTTGAACAACTGCTGACATGCTGGCGGGTGCGGCTGCCTGCCTTACACGTAGTTTAACAAGGTAAAAGTCCCCCCCAGGTCAGTGTGTGTTTGGTCTATGGGAGCAGACGGACAGAGCAGAGGACTGGTGAGTGTGTGAGTGAGTGTGGAGGAGCCTGCACTTTGAATATCAGGTAAATATTGACTCTTCTCGGTTTGATTTTTAACCCTGTGAGTTATGAGTTATGGATGGAGGAGAGGCTATGTCTCCAGCTTCATTTGAGGCTCTCATTTATAAATGTCAAGTCTGATGAAAGGAATCATGTTTGTGTTTTTTTAACTGGCTAATCTTGGCTAGCCTGGATAGCTAGCTGCTTAGGTTACAGCTCTCCTGATGAAATTATAGGTTTATTATAATAAGCGTTATGATACTAATGATGAATAGACACTTTTACAATGAACTGAATTATGGTCATATAAAAGTGCCATAATGTTTCTTTCATTGACTGTAGCCTACTGTCTGTAACAAATAATGAGTGGTAGTTTGCACTAGGCTGACTTGGGCGTCAGACACTTTGATCAATATAACACCCAAACATATTAGTTAATGATATATTAGTATTATGATCAATAAGACAAGCTCTGACATTAAAAGGAGGATATGATGACTGACTTAAGTTCCTGACTGTGTCAAATGGTGACAGTGTGGCAACTTTGACATCCTAGTCGTCATCAAGTTTGTGTTGAATACAAAGAAATAAAGGAGAGTTTCTAAATGAATTGTTGAGGTGGAGTTACTACTCTCTCACTCCTCAATAGAACTATAATGAGCATGCATGGATGGTAGTAGTAATTTTCTGTGGGTGAAATGATTAGATCTCAGCGTATGTCTGATGTGGCATATAATGACTTAGTCATCAGAAGCTTAACTCTTAAACACTGATATAGGCCTAAACAGCTTAGTCATTATGTTCTAACTAAGTATAAACATCTTAGTCATTAAAAAGTTATATAATAGCTAGTATGTTCTAAGTAATTATCTTAGTCATTACAAACCTTCATACTAATACACCAAGTTATATAAACATCTTTCACTAAATGTTATATGAACATCCTAGTCACTATACATCTATTACACTAAGTTAGGCCTACATAAATATCTTAGTCCTTATAGATCTAAATGTTCTTATGTATTAAAGGGGAAAACCACCCATTTTCATTGAACTATGTCATTAATATACCTTAGAGCAGTGGTTCTCAACCTGTGGGTCATTTGGGGGTCCCCAGATGATTAACTTAATGTAATGTGCAACATTGTTTTCTCACTCAACAGTAAACAAACCAACATAAAGTTTAAGTGTATTGAGGGTATCTGCACATTTCTAAAGTGTCAATTTAAGGACCCTTTTTAATACCTCTAAAATGACAAATTAAACATTGGCTAAATTGTCAAATATTAGAGGCAGACATTGTGAAAATAGCCGATCTACATGCTCACAACACCTCGCGTTGCGAGGCGTTGTGAGCATGTTGATCTGCTATTTTCACAACAGAACCGTGTTATACAAAATGTAATGCCTCAACACTTAGTGCTCATCAGGGTGAGGGGGTCCCCAGTTAAAATGTGATTAGTTGGGGGGTCGCGGCCTGAAAAGGTTGAGAACCACTGCCTTAGAGGAGTAAAAAAAAGTTCCCCCCCATCTGTGTTGCCTAGAACTGGAGGGTTGATTTGGGGTTTTGTATTGCAAAGTACACCTGTGTGATGTCATCACGGTCTAAGGTATATTAATGACATAGTTCAATTTAGAAAATGGGTGGTTTTCCCCTTTTAAGTAGGCCATCTACAGTATAATACTGTATACCGATATGCAAGGTATTATCTGAGATTCCAGGGATGTTTAGACTAGGTTTCTGGCCTGGGGGCATTTGGAGGTTTGTGGAGCATGTAAAGGTTGCTGAGGTTTTTATTTAGAGGTATTAAGAGCATACTGTACGAGCTAGCTAGATTTGAACTGATATCCCTATGTGACAACGCTTTACATTATGTTATAATCTATTATTTATAATGTAATTATATACCAGTAGTGGCTTTACATATTGTAATATAGGCCTTTTTAAATAGCAATTCATTGAATTCTACAGAAGATGAATAGCCTATCTACAAGATACCAATGTCTGTGGTGCATAGACATGTTGTAGAGTGTGTGTGTGTGTGTGTGTGTGTGTGTGTGTGTGTGTGTGTGTGTGTGTGTGTGTGTGTGTGTGTGTGTGTGTGTGTGTGTGTGTGCGTGCGTGCGTGCGTGCGTGCGTGCGTGCGTGCGTGCGTGCGTGCGTGCGTGCGTGCGTGCGTGCGTGCGTGCGTGCGTGCGTGCGTGCGTGCGTGCGTGCGTGCGCGTGCGTGCGTGCGTGCGTGCGTGCGTGCGTGCGTGCGTGCGTGCGTGCGTGCGTGCGTGCGTGCGTGCGTGCGTGCGTGCGTGCGTGCGTGCGTGCGTGCGTGCGTGCGTGCGTGCGTGCGTGCGTGCGTGCGTGCGTGCGTGCGTGCGTGCGTGCGTGCGTGCGTGCGTGCGTGCGTGCGTGCGTGCGTGCGTGCGTGCGTGCGTGCGTGCGTGCGTGCGTGCGTGCGTGCGTGCGCACCTTTCATACTGTATCACAAATCGCACATTAGGACTTGGTCATGCAAACATTTTCAGTCTCACTGATCTTATTTCTGCTTTAACCCATTCAGAACGGGTACACATTATTGTGTATCATTATTTTATGCTTTAACTATTGAAAAATAGCAGATATACAAGCTTGTAGATCTGCTATCTTTGAAAAATTGTGAAAATCAGAATTTTACCCGATTCTTTGTCTCTTTTGAATCCTTTTTTGAAAAACCTATGTTTCTATGTCAGCAATCTGGCCAGCCATCATCAAAGAAAAGGTCCTTTTCACTTAACTGGAGCTCAGTTAGTCTGTTCTTGAGAGACTACTGTGTCAGTGGTTCTCAACCTATTTCATGTGAAGGACCCCCAAAATATGTATTTGGCCACGGACCCGCATCTCAAAATATTTAGTTCCAGGGACCACCCCAGAAGCAAAATTTGAGTTACAAACGTTCAATTTGAAAATACATACATTCAAAGATTTGCACACATTTTCACGACTTTTTTCAAAAATAGCAGATCTACAATCTACACGTGACACTAAGTGCCGCGCTGTGAGCTTGTATATCTGCTATTTCTCACTGGTTAAAGCATTCATTAATTCTAGGCCTAATCCACGTGTTGCTGTCTGTCTGCATGTCCCACTCTCTCTCCAGCCATGTCCACGTTCCCAGAATACATCGCTCAGAACGAGGAGAATGATGGCGTGCGCTTCAGCTGGAACGTGTGGCCCTCCAGCCGCCTGGAGGCCACCAGGATGGTGGTGCCCGTGGCCGCGCTCTTCACGCCTCTGAAGGAACGCCCTGACCTTCCTCCCATCCAGTATGAACCGGTGCTCTGCAGCAGAGCCACCTGCAGGGCGGTCCTCAACCCGCTGTGGTAGGAGCACGCAAACACTAGTAGGCCAGGGGTTTTCAAAGTGGGTGACGGGGCACCCTGGGGTGCCGTGACGGCTAGAGGTTGCACTTCTCAAAGTCCACGTAAACCAATGCAAGCAAAGCAGATTCTGTTTCCACAAAAGTGTCATTTTGCTTTAACGTTTTCAGCCCAAGGACCCCTTAGCTGAGAGAGAAATGAAGCAGGGACCCCCACAACCTTTTCATAGATTCCATATAGTTTCATCATTTGACAGCACAATGCATTTTGTATTCATGTCAATTTGTGTTCAGATATTTAACCACTTGAACCGTCAATACTTAATAAACTTGACCTTTTACTCTGTACTTAGTCTGCTCTTTTTTCCCCTCTATTTTTGCCGAAAATAGCCGATCTAGCGTTGTGAGCTTGTAAATCTGCTATTTTTGGCTAAAGTTCTCACAATATGGACACTGGCTAGGGTTCAAGTGGTTAATATGATTCACAAAGATTTGGAGGACCCCCTGTAGTAACTCTGAGGACCCCCTAGGGGTCCCGGTCTGCGGACCCCCTGTTGAAGACCCCTGCTTTAACTACTTTAACCCTTTATACTTGTAAAACTAGAGTTAGCTGACCGGGGGCTGCCGTGTACTTGGTGGTTCACACTCTTTTTTTTCCCCTCTGCAGTCTGCACCAAATCTGTTCACAGAAAACGGACTCTCTACAAGTTCACACGTTGTGGGCTTGTAGGCTAGCTCTTTCTGGTGAATTTTAAAAGTGGTTTAAAATGGTTAAAGGTGCCTTGATATTTTGAGAGTTAAACAAAAAGTTAAAAGCTCAATTAGTATT
>NC_137827.1:9285285-9307785 GCF_963921795.1 Nannobrachium achirus | reverse complement strand
CCACAGCCCCCCCAGCAGCCCCTCTCTAACAGGTAACACACACACACGCGCACACACACGCACACACACACACACACACACACACACACACACACACACACACACACACACACACACACACACACACACACACACACACACACACTGTGTGTTGTGTTGTTGTTCTTGTTCCTCTTGCTGCTGCTGCTGCTGTTGTTGTTTTTAAGGTTATATTGTGACTGTCCTCAGGTTCCTACAGCCGGTGCAGAAGGTGGACATGAACCTCACTGACCTGTTGGGGGAGCTGCAGAGGGACCCCTGGCCCGTCACGCAGGGCAAAAGACCACTGCGCTCTCTGGGCGTGGCCATGTCCATCGCTGTAGGCCTGCTGGAGGTAGGGACTCTCTTAACCCATTCAGGCCGGGTACACATTTTAGTGTATGGGAGGGGCTTACAGTACATGTACAGTATGTATCAACATATTTGTTTTTGTAGGCTAATTTCTGATTTGGGCCTAACTATAGGTTAGGCCTAAATGGGATAAAGCACTGGTGCACAGCAGTGGTCCTCAACCTTTTCAGGCCGCGACCCACAAAAAAAATCATATTTGAAATCTGGGGGGTCCCCAGTTCAAATCTCTTAGTGCTCGTCAGGGTGGGGGGCCCCCACCCTGACGAGCACTAAGAGTTGAGGCATTACATTTTGTATAACACAGTTCTATTGTAAAAATAGTAGATCTACATGCAAGGCAATTTTAAGGTATTTGTACTTTACTTGAGTATTTCCAATTACCAGTACTTTTACTTCTACTCCACTACATCTCAGATCCAAATATTGTACTTTTACTCCACTACAATTATTTGAAAACTTAAGTTACTAGTTACTTTGCAGATATAAATTATAACACATAAAATAACCACTTTTCATCACTTGTGAATACAATGCCAGCACAGATCCAATTCCACACTCTAATCTCCCCCTCAGTGCACGTTCCCCAACACGGGGGCTCGTGTCATGACGTTCATCGGAGGCCCGGCCACCCAGGGCCCTGGCATGGTGGTGGGCGACGAGCTGAAGACGCCCATCCGCTCCTGGCACGACATCGAAAAGGACGGAGCCAAGTTCATGAAAAAAGCCACCAAGGTGAGGACTGGAGAGAGGTGTGTGGGTGTGGGTAAAAGCATAGACATAGAAAGGTAGACGCCTCCTTCGGCTAGGGGGCGTCACAGACATATAAAGCTAGACGCCTCCTTCGGCTAGGGGGCGTATGCATCTAGCAACCAAGGGAATCTTCGTCACTTCCGTGTTCATTGCTTCCGCGTGCGTCACACATACGGAAGTCGGTAAGCCAATCAGAGGCAGGTGGGGGCTGGTCTTTACGTATGCAGCCTGTAAGAACAGCTGAGCAGCGCAACATCGGAACTGGCTCTGTTGAAATGAATTGTGGTCCTTGGATAAGTCACGGAAAAGACACACTGTGATTGGCCAGTAGTCGCTTTGACTGACAGCGTTCCCTTGGTTTTTCCAGGAAGTCCGGGCTAGAACTTTTGCACATCGCTCCAATTAACTGCAGAGGCGAACGAGGCATCTAGCTCTTTATATCTGTGGGGGGCGTATGCATTGAGCAACTAAGGGAATCTTCATTCTTCATCGCTTCCGTGTTCATTGCTTCCACGTGCGTCACACATACGGAAGTCGGTAAGCCAATCAGAGGCAGGTGGGGGCGGGTCTTTATGCAGCCTGTAAGAACAGCTGAGCAGCGCAACATCGGAACTGGCTCTGTTGAATTGAATTGTCGTCCTTGGATAAGTCCCGGAAAAGACACGCTGTGATTGGCCAGTAGTCACTTTGACTGACAGCGTTCCCTTAGTTTTTCCAGGAAGTGCGGACTAGAACTTTTGCACATCGTGTGTGTGTGTGTGTGCGTGCGTGTGTTCCAGCATTATGAGGCGCTGGCCAACAGAGCATCGACCAACGGCCACATCATTGACATCTATGCCTGCGCTCTGGACCAGACCGGCCTGTTGGAGATGAAATGCTGCTCCAATCACACTGGGTAAATACAGTATCTCATCTTACTGGGTAGATGTCTAGTCCAGGGGTTCCCAAACTTTTTTGTCTCAGGGCACCCCATGAATATTTTTTTAATCCGAGGCACCCCTACATTATAATTTTCAATCCCAGCACCTTATATTTATAGCATATCGTTGTTGTCGGGTGGAACCTTGTGTGTCCAAAACCGTTCGTTTTGTATTTATCATCTATAAAATGTACTAAACTAGTGAAAACAGCAGATCTACAAGCACACAACGCCTCGCATCGCGAGGCGTTGTGTGCTTGTAGATCTGCTGTTTTCACTAGTTTTGTGGGACAGTCTTGTATGATGAAGCAGGGCTTTGCTTTACCAAAAGACGTACACATTTGAATTTTGAAACTTGGAGATACAAGGTTTCTGCCCGAAAGTGACGATATTTTAGTGATTATGTTGCGAGGAAAACGTTGAGATAATAGCCATTTTAGTTAGAACTGACTGAAAATAACTTTGTACTTCAAGGTTAAAATGATACTAAATATTTTTTCAAGTGTCCAAATAAATTCCAAATACTATCAAATTATCTCGCGGCACCCCTGGACTGCCGTCGCTGCACCCCAGGGTGCCCCGTCACCCACTTTGAAAACCTTTGGTGTAGTCTTACTGGGTAGATATCTAATCGTTCCGGGTAGATATCTAATCACACTGCGCGTGTGTGTGTGTGTGTGTTTCAGAGGTTACATGGTCATGGCAGACTCCTTCAACACGTCTCTCTTCAAACAAACGTTCCAGAGAGTTTTCACCAAAGATGTTCAGGGAGCCTTTAAGATGGCCTTCGCCGGAACCATGGAAATAAAGGTATTGTAAAGGTGTCTCTCTCTCTCTCTCAAACCCCTTCTTCTCCTCCTCCTCCTTCCACTGTTGATGCTGACAGACTCTTTGTTTGTGTCCACTGTCCAGACGTCCAGAGAGATCAAGATCTCCGGAGCCATCGGGCCGTGTGTGTCCCTCAACGCCAAAGGCCCCTGTGTCTCAGAGAACGTAAGTACCGTACCACTAGAGACTGTGCTAACACTCTACCACAGTCACTGCTTCTCACACATTGTCATGCCATGTACGACCCAAAATGGAATGGAAATGTGCTTGTGCCAAGGACCCCCATAATATGTTGAAAACAGCTGATATACAATCCCCCAAAACTATATATATCCCCCAAAACGTGTGTGTGTGTGTGTGTGTGTGTGTGTGTGTGTGTGTGTGTATATATATACCGTATTTTCCGGACTATAAGGCGCACTTAAAAGCCTTTAATTTTCTCAAAAAACTACAGTGCGCCTTATAGTCCAGTGCGCCTTATATATGGATCCTTCATTGACATTGACATTCCCTTTAGCACAGCTCCATCTGTTGGATGCATAACGCAACGGTAGCGTCTATTATGTGCGCCTTATAGTCAGGTGCGCCTTATATATGAAAACAGTTTTAAAATAGACCATTCATTGACAGTGCGCCTTATAGTCAGGTGCGCCTTATAGTCCAGAAAATACTGTGTATATATATATATATATCTATATCTATATATATATATATATATATATATATATATATATATATATAAAGTAAATTCCATTTGACGTGTTTAGAAAGTGTTTAAGATTTCGAAACGCATTTTTCTGGGGACCCCATGGAACCCCCCAGAGGACAGCTGGGGGGTCCCCCGACCCCACTTTGAGTGATATGAAAATTTCATATCACGATTATTGTGAGAAAAGAAATGATTTACGATATTATCGCGATAATCAAAATCCATTATCCTTGGGTGGAACATTTGCCAAAAAATAGCAGATCTACAGCTTGTAGATCAGCTATTTTTTTGGCAAAGACATTTGATAGAGAGTGAAAAAAAAGACTATCAAGTATATTATAAGTACTTTTTTTTTTACCAGTTATAGAGGGTTTAAACGGTACAGGATATGCAGCTCAGCAAATAAAAGGTGAATTGAACCCAGTGCATGACGGAGGACGATATCACGATAAATGCAATCGCCACGATACGATTATTGTGAGTGTTTTTTTTTTATCACAATATACGATAATATCGCTTCCCATCCCTAGTTGCGAGGCCTGAAGCGTCCCTTAGCTGTTCAAAACTCCACAACAGCCTCTTGTGTCTCATTGCTTTAAAGTATGTCCCTGATTGAAGGGTGGAGATTTGGTTGTAAAAGTTTGGTTTTGTTTGTTGCAGGAGATCGGAACTGGAGGAACCTGCCAGTGGAAGATCTGTGGACTGGACCCAACCACCACACTGGCACTATACTTTGAAGTAGTCAACCAGGTATTACACTATTATAGCATTTAACACACAACACAGCCAGGGGGATGTCTTTCTGCAAGGAAACACCCCAGCACAATAACATAGTGGCTAAAAGGAAAATGGCTACTAAAATATGTATATACATATTTATAAAAAATAGTCTTACTGTTACCTAGTGTACACACACCCAATATACTTCATTGACCTCCAAAAATAGCTCACAATGTGTCACATTGCGACAGGTTTTGAAGATCTGTTTCCTTTACATTCTATACCAGAATCTAGAAGGTTTTAATTATACATTAATTTCTCTCTATAGTCTATACCAAGTATTAAACCATACCTTTTACACAAGTTGTACAAACTGTGTTGAACATTGTGTGTGCGCGCGTGTGCAGTGTGTGAGTGAAGTGTTTGTTGATCAACCTCAGTCAATCTCAATGCTGGTGCAGTGTTGCCTTTGTACCAGCAGGAGGCGTGCTGGGGCAGCATATGGACAGTATGGTTTTACTAGATCAGTAGACAGTACTGGTCAAATAGTTTCTTTAGACCAGTGTGAAATGCTGGCTGGTTGTATTTGTATGGACGCAACCCTGACTTACCACAGCCAGCTACAGTACATCTCTACTTCTACCAAAACTCAGTGATGTTTAGTCTCACCTGCTCCTTGTTGACAGAATGAGGTGACACGAAACACGTGGAACCTGACATTATATTGTCACTATTGAAACGTGGTAAAGAGTGGTTAGGGTTAGGGTTAGGACGTGGTTCAATCCCTGTCCAGATAAAAACAGTACCCAATGCCTCCCTGCTTGGCAGTCGGCATCCAAGGTTGGATTGTGGGCAGGGGTGTCGCACCAAATTCTGGGCCCTGGGTACAAGGATTCACTCACATTTTGTGCTTAAACTATTGAAAAATAGCAGATATACAAGCTCACAGCGCGGCACCGAGTGCCGCGCTGTGAGCTTGTAAATCTGCTATTTTTGAAAAATCGTGAAAATGTGTGCAAGTCTTTGAATATTTCAAATCCTTCTAAGGTCTTTTGAAAAACCTCTGTTTCTATGTCAGTGGTGCTCAAACCTCTTCATGTGAAGGACCCCCAAAATGATATGTATTTGGCCACGGACCCCCATCTCAAAATATTTAGTTCCAGGGACCCCCCAGAAGCAAAATTTGAGTTACAATCGTTCACTTAAAAAAAATACATATATTCAAAGATTTGAACACATTTTCACGACTTTTCAAAAATAGCAGATCTAAAAGGTTGCAGCACGGCACTCGGTGCCGCGCTGTGAGCTTGTAGTTCTGCTATTTTTCAATAGCTAAATATTGAAGGCCCCTCCACCTTGGGCCCTAGTAACTCAGTCCCACTCCCCCCCCCAGTGTGACACCCCTGATTGTGGGTAAATCCCTGTGACATTACGGTGTCATGCCCAGGGGGTGTCGTGGATTAAAGTTCTCAGTCTGATTGGATTTCACTCATTTGGATTCCATAGAAGTCAGCATGTCTTCATGGCATGCTCAATGGAAGCATGCCATGCACCGCAAAATTGGTTATTTAAGATTTAGTTGACGTTATTTGAAGATGAAGGCATATATTGAAGTGGTCAAAGCAGGGTGCAGAATGCATGTTCAGTCATGTTCCAAAGGTTAACCCTCCTTTTCACGCCGTTTCACAAATCACGTATTAGGATAATAATGACAACATTATTATTATTTTATTTTTTTATCTTTATTTTTTCAGTCATAATTTGCTATAATCCATGGGGTGTACATAAAGCTGCCTCATGCTAGGTTGCAGTAAACAGTAAATGGGCTCCTGACCCATGGTGGGTTGGTTGATTGATTGATTTGATTATTACATAATCTGTGGGGAAATTTAGGTGTTATTGCAGCAACAGAAGCATGCATGAAACAAGAAAAATACATGTAGGAATATATCCAATCCATATCAAAAAAATATATTAATAGTTTTAGAACCACGATGTTTGGGTCCACCGACTACACATGTTCTGACCGATATTTTGTAAAAAGAAAAGTGTAAAATCTATAAATCAATTCAAAAAACTTTTGTATACTTATTACATTTTCTATTTGAAAGCATTAACTACGCAAACAAATAAATGTCAAAAGTGTGAATTAAGTATATGCATACGTTAAACAATATATGAAAAGTTAAATGATGCAATGAACAAGCAAACAAGTAACTATAGAATACACATATAACTTCATCTAAGTGATTACATTCTAAGTGATAAAAGGATTGTGATGCCATATTAACACATTCCCCGCCATTTAACAATACCTTCGTACTCTCCCCTGCCCCTGTCTCCATAGACTTCCACGTAATTCATAGTGCACGGATCATGCACACCCATGCACCACGTGTGTCCACATTGCTCACAGCTTTCAAACAAAAAAATCCGAATGGAAATCCGTTCAGGCATTCATGAGATAGCAGCCATTATGTTTTCCTAAAATGTAAACAAAGATGGCTGCCATGTTTGAAAGATGGGGTTGCTATGGGGGTTAAACATGCAATTTCGCGATTGCTATCATGCCTACTAAAGTTTTTGGGGTCCAAAATTTTTTTTTTTTTTTTTTTTCTTCTTTTTTTTTTGTTCTCTGGATTATCGGGCCTGGCGGGGAAAGACATTGAAATAATCTCGGGACTATCGGCCTGGCATGCAATGAGTTAAATAATTTACCTCCCCAAGGACCCCTGGGGTTCCCCAGACCTCACTTTGAGAACCACTGCTATAAACTACTGATTGATCATCACTATCAATAAACAGTATAAATGTAAAAAGTACCACCAGTGAATATATGCACGATGTGCTTCTATCTTCAATGATTTTGCGAGATATTACATGTTACTCTTACATGTCAAACGTGAATATGAGAATTAATAATATGTACAGTCTCAGCTTGCATTCTGCAGTATCTGGATACTATTATGTACAGTGAATATGAATATAATGAGTATTATATACAGTCTATGAACAATGAATATACAACAAGTCAACAGTGTGCATAAATACACCAGAGTCCAGCAGGAGTAATCTGAATAATACAAGAATACAAGAACACTCGCCCCAAAACACGCCTGCTCCGTGTCAAATCCGGCGACCTCGGAACTGGCGCCACCAGTTATTCCTAAACATAACCTCAGTAAAACTATGCCTAACCCTAGCCTTATTCCTAACCTTAAAACAATTACAGGAATTCAGGAACCGCTGGGGATGAGTGTTTCACAAAAAAAATAAAATGGGGTCGACAACACAAGATATCTGTCTAAAGTAAACCAGTTTTCTGGTCTGTGGAATGACAAATAAGAGCACTATTGACCTATAATGTGTTGTTTTCACTGTTGCTACACTAAATACATAAAATAACAAGTGTGAACTGTGAAACCATAGTCATATTCATAGCTATTAGTGATGCGCGGGTCAGGTTTTTTTCATAACCCGCACGACCCACAGCCCGCACGAAACGTAACCCGCCCGCGCCCGCCCCGCAGAACAATATACAAATCAACAAATCCGCCCGCCCCGCAACCCGCATTTAAAAAAAAGATGGTATATCATCTCCAGAATAGCTCATCTGTATATGGCTCTTCTAAGTACCCAACGTCGCTTTACAGAAAGGTTTACAGTAGCACAATATTGTCATGGGCTAAATAAACAAACGTGTTGTTCAAATTGGGGTTTAGCCTAAAAGACATTCATTCAAAGACGTTCATTCTCTCTGGGGCATCGTCGGGGTAAGAATGGCGTTTCAGGTTTAATGTCAATCATATTTATACAGCGCAGACAGCAAAAGACGGACAATATTACATTCTGTTGGTTATTGATTAATCACCAGATTGGAGAGATGGGATCATGGGAGCGACTCGAGGTGAGCGTGGTTGGTTCATTCAGTCAAAAAATCCGTCTCACTTACGAAAGTTGTGTTTCAAATTGTATCCGTTGACTGGCTGGTTATATAACTTAACCGACACAAAGTATTTAGCTATAAACGGACTTGTGGATGACAGAGACACATACGGTAAGTGAAATCCTGATCAGCGACGCGCTGAATTGTTTGTGCATTCTTCTGCTGTGCTCACGTTGTGTCAAATGTTGGCAAAATGCGGTTCGCGGGCCGAACAGGAGCGGAATTGGGACGGTCCTCGCACCAAGGAGCGGAGGAGAAACCTCGCTCCTCTCTGGCGCATTTTAAAACTTGCTCGCTCGCTCATGCTCGTATTCAAACGTTGTATTCTTATTCTTATAGGCCTACTCTTATTAAGAATAAAAGACAAATAAGAACAGATGATTATTCTTATTTATTTTTTGCACATGAGAGTAGTGATAACCCGCCCGCCCGCCGCCCGCCAATATTGAGTCTCAAACCTTGACCCACCCACCCGCACGCAGGCGGGTTGGCGGGCGGGTGGGGGCACCGGGTCGGCCCGCGCATCACTAATAGCTATATACGTAGGTATTTGGCACAAAAAGAAAAGTTATCGCAACAGAAAGCGTTAAATTAAACGGTAATTCAAATTTCACCCATGATTTTATAATGGATGATTTATTTACCTTACGGGCAAGTGGGCATGACCTTTTGGCAAGTAGAACATGACCTGTACTTGCCCGACGGGCAAGTGCCTCTGAGACCTTAGTGTCAACCCCCGGGTTATGAAGACGAGCGTGTGATTATGACCCCGACTGTGGTGACGGGGGAGGGGTCATTCTGATGGGCGAGGCTGGCGACGCCTGTAAGGACGCCGGTGTTATTCTGATGATGGGCGGAGCTGGGGGTGGCGGGTCCGGTTCGGCTGACTGTGGTGGCGGCAGCGGCGGTAGTGGCGGTAGTGACGTCGTGGAGGTCTTTGCACTCTGACTGGCCGAGTCCAAGCGGAGGGCGGAGCTACGTGGGCGGGCCACCGTGCCAAACACCCGGCAGAGCTTGGACAGACTCCTCCTGAGAGCACACCTGTACCTACTGACAGATAGAGAACACACCTGTACCTACTGACAGATAGAGAGCACACCTGTACCTACTGACAGATAGAGAGCACACCTGTACCTACTGACAGATAGAGAGCACACCTGTACCTACTGACAGATAGAACACACCTGTACCTACTGACAGATAGAGAACACACCTGTACCTACTGACAGATAGAGAACACACCTGTACCTACTGACAGATAGAGAGCACACCTGTACCTACTGACAGATAGAGAGCACACCTGTACCTACTGACAGATAGAACACACCTGTACCTACTGACAGATAGAGAGCACACCTGTACCTACTGACAGATAGAGAACACACCTGTACCTACTGACAGATAGAGAACACACCTGTACCTACTGACAGATAGAGAACACACCTGTACCTACTGACAGATAGAGAGCACACCTGTACCTACTGACAGATAGAGAGCACACCTGTACCTACTGACAGATAGAGAACACACCTGTACCTACTGACAGATAGAGAACACACCTGTACCTACTGACAGATAGAGAACACACCTGTACCTACTGACAGATAGAGCACACCTGTACCTACTGACAGATAGAGAACACACCTGTACCTACTGACAGATAGAGAGCACACCTGTACCTACTGACAGATAGAGAACACACCTGTACCTACTGACAGATAGAGAACACACCTGTACCTACTGACAGATAGAGAACACACCTGTACCTACTGACAGATAGAGAGCACACCTGTACCTACTGACAGATAGAGAGCACACCTGTACCTACTGACAGATAGAGAACACACCTGTACCTACTGACAGATAGAGAACACACCTGTACCTACTGACAGATAGAGAACACACCTGTACCTACTGACAGATAGAGAACACACCTGTACCTACTGACAGATAGAGAACACACCTGTACCTACTGACAGATAGAGAGCACACCTGTACCTACTGACAGATAGAGAGCACACCTGTACCTACTGACAGATAGAGAGCACACCTGTACCTACTGACAGATAGAGAGCACACCTGTACCTACTGACAGATAGAGAGCACACCTGTACCTACTGACAGATAGAGAACACCTGTACCTACTGACAGATAGAGAGCACACCTGTACCTACTGACAGATAGAGAACACACCTGTACCTACTGACAGATAGAGAGCACACCTGTACCTACTGACAGATAGAGAACACACCTGTACCTACTGACAGATAGAGAACACCTGTACCTACTGACAGATAGAGAGCACACCTGTACCTACTGACAGATAGAGAACACACCTGTACCTACTGACAGATAGAGAACACCTGTACCTACTGACAGATAGAGAACACACCTGTACCTACTGACAGATAGAGAACACACCTGTACCTACTGACAGATAGAGAACACACCTGTACCTACTGACAGATAGAGAACACACCTGTACCTACTGACAGATAGAGAGCACACCTGTACCTACTGACAGATATAGAGCACACCTGTACCTACTGACAGATAGAGAGCACACCTGTACCTACTGACAGATAGAGAACACACCTGTACCTACTGACAGATAGAGAACACACCTGTACCTACTGACAGATAGAGAGCACACCTGTACCTACTGACAGATATAGAGCACACCTGTACCTACTGACAGATAGAGAGCACACCTGTACCTACTGACAGATAGAGAGCACACCTGTACCTACTGACAGATAGAGAGCACACCTGTACCTACTGACAGATAGAGAACACACCTGTACCTACTGACAGATAGAGAACACACCTGTACCTACTGACAGATAGAGAACACACCTGTACCTACTGACAGATAGAGAACACACCTGTACCTACTGACAGATAGAGAACACACCTGTACCTACTGACAGATAGAGAACACACCTGTACCTACTGACAGATAGAGAACACACCTGTACCTACTGACAGATAGAGAACACACCTGTACCTACTGACAGATAGAGAACACACCTGTACCTACTGACAGATAGAGAGCACACCTGTACCTACTGACAGATAGAGAGCACACCTGTACCTACTGACAGATAGAGAACACACCTGTACCTACTGACAGATAGAGAACACACCTGTACCTACTGACAGATAGAGAACACACCTGTACCTACTGACAGATAGAGAGCACACCTGTACCTACTGACAGATAGAGAACACACCTGTACCTACTGACAGATAGAGAACACACCTGTACCTACTGACAGATAGAGAACACACCTGTACCTACTGACAGATAGAGAGCACACCTGTACCTACTGACAGATAGAGAACACACCTGTACCTACTGACAGATAGAGCACACCTGTACCTACTGACAGATAGAGAACACACCTGTACCTACTGACAGATAGAGAACACACCTGTACCTACTGACAGATAGAGAACACACCTGTACCTACTGACAGATAGAACACACCTGTACCTACTGACAGATAGAGAACACACCTGTACCTACTGACAGATAGAGAGCACACCTGTACCTACTGACAGATAGAGAACACACCTGTACCTACTGACAGATAGAGAACACACCTGTACCTACTGACAGATAGAGAACACACCTGTACCTACTGACAGATAGAGAACACACCTGTACCTACTGACAGATAGAGAGCACACCTGTACCTACTGACAGATAGAGAACACACCTGTACCTACTGACAGATAGAGAGCACACCTGTACCTACTGACAGATAGAGAACACACCTGTACCTACTGACAGATAGAGAACACCTGTACCTACTGACAGATAGAGAACACCTGTACCTACTGACAGATAGAGAACACCTGTACCTACTGACAGATAGAGAACACACCTGTACCTACTGACAGATAGAGAACACCTGTACCTACTGACAGATATAGAGCACACCTGTACCTACTGACAGATAGAGAACACCTGTACCTACTGACAGATAGAGCACACCTGTACCTACTGACAGATAGAGAACACACCTGTACCTACTGACAGATAGAGAACACACCTGTACCTACTGACAGATAGAGAACACACCTGTACCTACTGACAGATAGAGAACACCTGTACCTACTGACAGATATAGAGCACACCTGTACCTACTGACAGATAGAGAACACACCTGTACCTACTGACAGATAGAGCACACCTGTACCTACTGACAGATAGAGAACACACCTGTACCTACTGACAGATATAGAGCACACCTGTACCTACTGACAGATAGAGAACACCTGTACCTACTGACAGATAGAGAACACACCTGTACCTACTGACAGATAGAGAACACACCTGTACCTACTGACAGATAGAGAACACACCTGTACCTACTGACAGATAGAGAACACCTGTACCTACTGACAGATAGAGAGCACACCTGTACCTACTGACAGATAGAGAACACACCTGTACCTACTGACAGATAGAGCACACCTGTACCTACTGACAGATAGAGAACACACCTGTACCTACTGACAGATATAGAGCACACCTGTACCTACTGACAGATAGAGAACACCTGTACCTACTGACAGATAGAGAACACCTGTACCTACTGACAGATAGAGAGAACACCTGTACCTACTGACAGATAGAGAACACCTGTACCTACTGACAGATAGAGAACACCTGTACCTACTGACAGATAGAGAGAACACCTGTACCTACTGACAGATAGAGAACACCTGTACCTACTGACAGATAGAGAACACCTGTACCTACTGACAGATAGAGAACACCTGTACCTACTGACAGATAGAGAGAACACCTGTACCTACTGACAGATAGAGAACACCTGTACCTACTGACAGATAGAGAACACCTGTACCTACTGACAGATAGAGAGAACACCTGTACCTACTGACAGATAGAGAACACCTGTACCTACTGACAGATAGAGAACACCTGTACCTACTGACAGATAGAGAACACCTGTACCTACTGACAGATAGAGAACACCTGTACCTACTGACAGATAGAGAACACCTGTACCTACTGACAGATAGAGAACACCTGTACCTACTGACAGATAGAGAACACCTGTACCTACTGACAGATAGAGAACACACCTGTACCTACTGACAGATAGATAGAGAACACACCTGTACCTACTGACAGATAGAGAACACCTGTACCTACTGACAGATAGAGAACACAACCATGAATAAAACGAGAAACAGGGGAAGGATCCTAGTAAAATAATCCCCATAAAAGAAATGTATCTTTGTTTTACCTCTCCTCTGTTATTTTCTTTAGTGATCAAGCTCACAGCTGTGTGTGACTGTGTGCGTGTGACTGTGTGCGTGTGACTGTGTGCGTGTGACTGTGTGTGTGTGACTGTGTGTGTGTGACTGTGTGTGTGTGACTGTGTGCGTGTGACTGTGTGCGTGTGACTGTGTGCGTGTGACTGTGTGCGTGTGACTGTGTGCATGTGACTGTGTGTGTGTGACTGTGTGTGTGTGACTGTGTGTGTGTGACTGTGTGCGTGTGACGGTGTGTGTGTGACTTTGTGTGTGTGACTGTGTGTGTGTGACTGTGTGCATGTGACTGTGCATGTGACTGTGTGCATGTGACTGTGTGCGTGTGACTGTGTGTGTGTGAGACTGTGTGTGTGTGACTGTGTGTGTGTGACTGTGTGCGTGTGACTGTGCATGTGACTGTGTGTGTGTGACTGTGCATGTGACTGTGTGTGTGTGACTGTGCATGTGACTGTGTGTGTGTGACTGTACATGTGACTGTGTGTGTGTGTGACTGTGTGCGTGTGACTGTGTGTGTGTGAGACTGTGTGTGTGTGACTGTGTGCATGTGACTGTGTGCGTGTGACTGTGTGCGTGTGACTGTGTGCGTGTGACTGTGTGCGTGTGACTGTGTGTGTGTGACTGTGTGCGTGTGACTGTGTGCATGTGACTGTGTGCATGTGACTGTGTGCATGTGACTGTGTGCATGTGACTGTGTGCGTGTGACTGTGTGTGTGACTGTGTGCATGTGACTGTGCATGTGACTGTGTGCATGTGACTGTGTGCGTGTGACTGTGCGTGTGACTGTGTGCGTGTGACTGTGTGCGTGTGACTGTGTGCATGTGACTGTGTGCGTGTGACTGTGTGCATGTGACTGTGTGCGTGTGACTGTGTGCATGTGACTGTGTGTGCGTGGTGCATGCTTACATCTGTGCCATGGCGTTGATCCAGGGGTTGAGGGCGGCTGTGGACAGGGCCATCCAGGTGGACAGAGCAGAGAGCAGCGGGGGGACGTCCTCTCCTCCCAGGGTCTCACAGAAACACACCGTGATGTACGGCAGCCAGCAGGCTAGCAGACACACTGTAACACAACACACTGTGATGTACGGCAGCCAGCAGGCTAGCAAACACACTGTAACACAACACACCGTGATGTACGGCAGCCAGCAGGCTAGCAAACACACTGTAACACAACACACCGTGATGTACGGCAGCCAGCAGGCTAGCAAACACACTGCAACGCAACACACCGTGATGTAGGGTAGCCAGCAGGCTAGCAAACACACTGCAACGCAACACCCAACTCACTTTTAACTAATTAAAAATTCGAATTATTCTGCTTCACCACTTAAAAGAGCACTTCACCACATTATCTTCATACCAGTAAGACGCTCTAAAGGGCGAGAAGCAACCTCAACCTAAACTGAAAGGTTGTGCTGAATCAACTGAGACTGACACAATATGTCCATATATGTCCAAGCATTCCCAGATATGGGCTTAATATTGATAACATCAGGGATCTCCATGTATGGGCATAAAAGGGACAAGGACAAAATCCACTCGCGACAACCACATTGACAACTACTACTTGTTGTCAGTGTCATAGAGGGGAGGGGGAGGAGGGAATGTGTTATACACAGACTTGCCTATTTCTCCTTTAATATGGACAAATATTTGAACATGGGCTGAAAATGGGCCCACATGCTCTCTTAACTCATTGAGTGCCTATCCCGAACTAGTTCGGGATTATTATCGCATCCCAGAGTGCCTATCCCGAACTAGTTCGGGATATAAAAAAAAAAAAAAAAAAAAATTGAAACATTTTTTAAAGAATTTTTTTTTTTGGACCCCATCAAATCTAGTGAACATGATTTCAATCGCGATTTTGCATGTTCCACCCCCATACAACCCCATCTAACATACAGGGCAGCCATTTTTGTTTACATAACATGTAAAACATAATGGCTATTATCTCAAGAATGCCTGAACGGATTTCCAATCGGATTTTTTTGTTTGAAAGCTGTGAACAAACTGCACAAATCCACTCCAATGCAATCCAGGATTGCATTGGATTTTTTTAGAGCTCATTCTTCTCTGTTTTTTTCCCATGCATGAGGTGTGCAAGGTTTAATCGTGGCTAAATTGCCGAAAATAGATCTTCTAAAATGCTTGGTAGCCAATAGCTAACTTCAAGCTAACTTCATTCTCTTCCTGTACATGCACAAAGGAAAGTGTTCTGGCAAGTCATGGCTCCAGGGCTTGGGCATGCATTACCAGCATATCTCTATTATTCTATGGCCACTGGGCGCCCTCTAGTGGTGATAGGGTGGCACTAAATGAGTTAACTCGTTACTTTATTTGTGATTATTAGTGTGGTGGGTTTGAACTCAGTAAGACAGCGGCCATACACAAGTTTGCGTCTCAGTGAAATGTTCTGGGGACGGCCTCATAGGTCGAACAGTGTCGGCAGGTTAGATAATCCCCCGCGTCACGGTTACTGAGGTTAGGATTAGGGTTAGGGTTAGAGTTAGGCATAGTTTTACTGAGGTTAGTATTAGGGTTTGGGTTAGAGTTTGGTGGTCGATCCAAAGGGTGTTCGACCTAATGACATGTTACCAATGTTCTTGATGGACAAAATGTGTTTTAACCTCCCGCTGCCTATGGGAGCTAATGTTGGATGTGTTGTCATTCCAGAGTGTTTAGAGGCACAGTGGTCAGAAGAAGCCATAATCTCTGTAATGAACACCTTCCACCATGCTAGGATGTTCTGTACCAGAAACCTCTTATCTCCATATTCAGACTTTTTGTGTCTTTTTGTAAATCAACGCCCCACTTGGTATTACTACAGTGTCACACAAAATATCAAAAGTAACAGATCCACAAGGGAGCTTGTAGATTTGAATTGACCTCATTCACAAGTCTTATCCCTTAGCCCTAAACCTCTTTGCCTTTTATTACTATTTGAAAACACATTTTAAAATACTTCAAATAGCCGTTCTACATCGAAACATTGTGAGCTTGAGATCAGCTATTTGTAATATGTTTAAATCTTTTTCAAAATAGTAAAAAATTACAAAAGAGTTTAGGCATGGACGAAAATAGGGCCCCTTACATCGTCATTGAAAAATAAATGTTCTGGGGTTCTGGGAAAGATTGATACAAACGCTGTCAGTGGCGGATTCATTAATTGATTAATTCCAGGAGGTGAATGAGTTAACATACAATGCTTGTTAACATACAGCACTCTTTAGCACACAGTGTTCGTTAACAGTGTTGTATTAAGGCTATTAACAATTGTGTTGGCAAATTGTTGTAAGGTTTTTAATTAGTTTTGTCGTAAGATTATTACATTGATTACTTTTTCAATTAAGCAAATAATCGAGAAACCTTTTTAATAACAACTGTAAAAAGAAATATCACATTTTCGACTAAACAGATTAGTCTAGAGTTTAACATCTTAAGCCCCATTTCATATTATTTCTACTTTGTGGAATCATAACTTCTATCTGTACTTATGAGTGGTGCTCCTTCCAGCACTGTGTTTGTCCCCCAAACAAGAAACAATATTTTCCATGACGTTATGAAAACTGCATGGCAGCCGCTGGAGATTTTTACGAGCAGAGATTAGCGGGAAGCAGCACCAAGGCCCTGTCTGTCCTGTGTAATGCCCAGTTAGCATACACACACATGGACACACACACACACACACACACACACACACACACACACACACACACACACACACACACACACACACACACACACACACACACACACACACACACACACACACACACACGCACGCATACACACACACGCTAAACCACAGCAACCATGGAACCTTGTTTGTTTTAGAAATTACTCCATCTCTCTGGGTTAAATAGCACACAGGCTGACATTAGACTACCTCTGTGGATCAGATAGCACACAGGCGGACATTAGTCACTTTGTTCTGTTATGATACTAGGAATATTAGGAATGCCATAAAAACAAAAGGACCTCCATGAATTCAAGGCTTCATGGGGTGTGCCATTGATTTGTTTGGGTGAACTACTCCTTTTTAAATGAGCTTTAAATTACATTTGCCATCATTTTACTATCAAAACCTCCACCGGCTGTCTGTCAGTCTGTCCGTCACGTCACACTTTTACCCTACTCATATCTCCGCCACCGTTGCCCTTGATTTCTCACATGGCCCTCTTCTAGCAATTTTTGCAAAACACATTTTTGGACATTGTTCCTACAGATTTTGCCCTAAAATCACGCAAAGCGGTACACAGTATCTCTAAAGTCATGTCATCAACATGGATCTGTCCCATTTCCCATATTCCCTCCTGATCGGCTACGATTGCCTTCTAAAGTTTCTGTATGCGACCTGACGGTCGCTTATCTCCCGATTAGGGAGTCTTACTGGTTTAGTATTTCTCAATATTGAAACCGCGACTTGGTGACAACGTCTATGTGCGGCCGACTTGGACATGATGTCCGTTGATTGGTCATCATGATGATGTCACCCTGACAACCATAACAAGACCACAGCATATCCGTCCACTGACTGGCCGTCCCTTCGGACTGTAGGATCTAATCGTAGGCTCTCTGGGAGATGGGATCCGCACGTGTTATAGGTGCGCTCGGACATGGAGACTGACCTGAGGTGGCCACCATCACCACAGAGCTCCTGAAGTAGTTGTTTAGACTGACCTGAGGTGGCCACCATCACCACATGGAGACTGACCTGAGGTGGCCACCATCACCACAGAGCTCCTGAAGTAGTTGTTGAGACTGACCTGAGGTGGCCACCATCACCACAGAGACTGACCTGAGGTGGCCACCATCACCACAGAGCTCCTGAAGTAGTTGTTTAGACTGACCTGAGGTGGCCACCATCACCACAGAGCTCCTGAAGTAGTTGTTGGCGGGAACGTAGAAACAGTGCTGGTCGTTGCACATGAACGTCCCTCGCCTCATCTGCTTCCTGGCCACGTAGACGATGTACCCGTAGAGGGCGCACATGAGCAGGATGGGAACCATGATCCCCAGGACCATGAAGGTCACGTTGAAGACCCTATAGGTAGAGATGGACCCTTACCATTTCTTTCCCTATGATGTGATAAATTACATGCCATTGTCTCAGAATGTCATCGACTGGCATACTCTAAGATACCAGCATTTTAGGCAGTTATCGGCACAGCTCCTCCGATACCGCAGTGGTTTTCAACTGGTGGTCCTGGGACCAGCTACATGATGGAGAGTTGGTAACCAAATGGACCCTTATAGATCTTTAACTCTTAAGGCCCATTCCCACTGGGCCAAAAAAATATCTTTCTCCAGATATTTTTCCATTCAAGTGGATGGTATATACAGATAAAAAAAATATCTATCACAGATAAAAAGAATATCTGTGATTTTGTCTTTTTTTTATCTGTATCTACCATCCACTTGAATGGAAAAATATCTGAAGAAAGATTGTTTTTATCTGTTATCTGGCCCAGTGGGAATGGCCCCAAGAGTTAAAGATCGCTCTTGAGAAGCTAAATCTCATCAAATGGTGGTCCGTGGCTCAAATGCTGAATAAATAGTGGTCCTAGATATGAAAAAGGTTGAAAACCACTGCGATACCGGTATATCGGAATCGGGGAAAACTACTTTTATTTACCTGTACTGCGGCCTGAAGCTGGGCACGCACAGGAACTGTGTGGGGCTGTAGACGTAGCGGCTGCCCACGCCCACTAGGGGCAGCGCGGCCGCCAGCAGGCACAGCGCCCACGCCACAGCCAGCGCACCGCGGGTCCGCCGCGCCGTGCACATCGACGGGAAGCGCAGCGCGAAGCAGATCTCTGTGAACCTGTGGCCAGTGGTGGGAAAAACACTCACATTTGTAAAAGTATCAACATTACGATGTAGAGATACTCTGTTACAAGTCTGGAATTCACTATGTAGGCTACTTGAGTAAAAGTACAAAAGTATTGGCATCAAAATGTACGTCCAAAGTACCAAAAGTAAAATGACTAATTATGCAGAATGTCCCATTTCAAGTTTTCAAATGTATAACATTTTTTGGAAAATAGCAGATCTACAAGCTCACAATGTGTCGCATTTCACATGCATCACTGAAGTGGTTTGTACTGTATGTTTTGTAATAATAATCAAAATCTACAAAGTAATGACAACTTTTAGTGACTAAAGTTGTAAAATAATTTACATTTTTGCCTCTGTCATGTAGTGGAGTAGAAGTAAAAGTATTGAAAATTGGAAATACTAAAGTAAAGTCAAAATAGTAATACCTAAGAATTGTACTTAAAGGAGTAGTTCACCCCCAAAATGACTTGTTTTCTTTTTTTGATCACTCACCCTATGGAGACTTGGTTTCAATAATGTTTTTTTTAGTTGTTGTCCCATTCCTAAATCAATAATTTGATTATAATAAAGTTACCCTCATTGATTCCGGAAAGGAGACCGTCTCCATCCAGAATCAATAGGAGTACATTTATCAATGGGCCTACAAAGAATGTCCTCAAATTATTGGCTTAGAAATGTGACAAAAACAAAAAGAATATTATTGACCTCAAGTCTCCATAAGGTGAGTAATCGATAGGAACAATTTGGGGGGTGAACTACTACTTCTTCAGTAAATCTACATAGCTACTTTCCGCCACTGACTTGTGGACGGTGGACCAGGCCACGGACTGCAGGGACCCCGCCTGGAGCAGCATGTAGAGGAAGCCGCTGCCCTGGCACAGGGCGCCCTCGCTGGCGTAGCCCTCGCCCCTCTGGCGGAACAGGGCGTTGTGGGCCCCGAAGGGCAGCGCGGTCAGGCCCAGCGCCAGATCACTGAGGCTGAGGCTGAGGGTTGGAGCCAGCGTGGCCTCGTCGTGCAGCTCTCTGTTGAACAGCAGCACCAGCAGCAGCAGCAGGTTCCCACACACCGAGCACACGCTGGACAGCAGCATCAGACCTGGGTAGAGGAGTGGCAAACCTTACACTAGGGATGGGACGATGTGAACATTTCATATCACGATTAAGCGCGGTTGCCGCGTCCTAGTAAATCATTTTCAATGAGAGGCGGGCGGTTATTTTGTCCGCGCGGAGAAGTTTAGGGACGGCGAGATGAGCGGGCACGGTCCCGCGAAATCCCCGTGCACATGCTCGTTCGTGCGAGAGCTGGATTGTGTTCCTCTTTGTGAAATACCGTGCAGCGTTTACTCGCTGAGCGAGTGTGTTTGCGTGTCTCACCGCGGCGCGGCCCCCGCTGATCCGTGGGAGCCCCCGGCCGCAACCACGCTCTGTCTGCAAGGCCCTTTATTGTGACCAAAGAAATCAAGATTTACAATATTATCGCGATAATCAAAAATAATATCCCTCAAAATCAGTTATCCTGGGGCGGAACATTTGCCCAAAAAATAGCTGATCTAGAAGCTCACAACGCGTCACAACGCAATGCATTGTAAGCTTCTAGATCGGCTATTTTTTGGCAAAGACATTTGGTAGAGAGTGAAAAAAAAGACTGTATCAAGTACGTTTTACCAATAGAGGGTTTAAATGGTACCGGATATGCAGCTCAGCAAATATAAGGTGAATTGATCCCAGTGCATGACGGAGGACGATTTCACAATAAATTAAATCTCCACAATAATATCGCTTATCGTCCCATCCCTACCTTACAAACGTATGCATTGACATCGGCTCTGCTGCATATGCATCACGGAACTGAGGGAATATACATCACTTCCGCGAGCATCGCTTTCGTGTGGACCAGCCCTTCAGGGGATGGGATGGTCACGTGATGCTCAATGTTTTCGTTTGTACAGTAGCTCCATTAGCTTGCAGATGGCAGGCAGAGGGAGACATTGTCTGGGGCTGCTGTGCAGAATGTTTTTACCAAGTTGCTTATTCTCCTAACCTATAATGTTTTAAGATACACATTTTAGTGTGCTGATTAAGTTTACAATGACTAATACACAGTCTGGACGTCATCCTGAATGACATTAAAAACGGAGTAGCTCTATAATTAAAAACATTTTTTGGAATCTAGTGTTAGGAATGCCCATATGATTACCACGGATAAGCTCTAAAAGTGTGAAAAACGTATTTTTTATTTCACTGGGTCTTTAAGGCAGGACCTCTGCACACATCCAATCCATCGCCTATTTTCAAATGGCCGAAATGTGTACAGGGCAATCCACTGATCGACCTTTTTTTAATCGATTATAGAAAATGTTTGCTTTGAATAAAACTGATCGATGTTAGGGGTGAGAGATTGAAAAATTCTATTTGGGGCATAGACAAAATAATTCAAACAAGAAAAATGGATGTAGTCAATGATAAAACATTTATTCGAATCATTTCCGCAACGATTCATTGATATAATATAATATAATCAATCATAATATATAATAATATCTTGTTTATTTGATTAATTGGAAAAGTAATCAATTGAATAGCGGCCAAGAAAACAATGGTTATGTTCAGCCCTACCTGCATAGACCAGTGGGACCACTGCCTCCATACTGGACAACCTGGAGCCTCACTGACCCCAGAACAGCTGTATGGAAACAACATGTTAACATCTGCTTTATAACTGACCCCAGAACAGCTGTATGGAAACAACCTGTTAACATCTGTTTATAACTGACCCCAGAACAGCTGTATGGAAACAACCTGTTAACATCTGTTTAGAACTGACCCCAGAACAGCTGTATGGAAACAACCTGTTAACATCTGTTTAGAACTGACCCCAGAACAGCCTGTTAACATCTGTTTAGAACTGACCCCAGAACAGCTGTATGGAAACAACCTGTTAACATCTGTTTTATAACTGACCCCAGAACAGCTGTATGGAAACAACCTGTTAACATCTGTTTAGAACTGACCCCAGAACAGCTGTATGGAAACAACCTGTTAACATCTGTTTTATAACTGACCCCAGAACAACATCTGTTAACATCTGCTTTA
>NC_137827.1:9255285-9280285 GCF_963921795.1 Nannobrachium achirus | reverse complement strand
TCAGTATACAGTATTCTGGTGCTCCTATATTTTTAAACTGCTACTGTAGTACCGATGCAAGTAAAAAGGTTAATTTTGAGCCCTGCTCTCTCTCTCCCTCTGTCCCTCTGTCTGTCTGTATGTCTGTCTCTCTCTCTCTCTCTCTCTCTCTCTCTCTCTCTCTCTCTCTCTCTCTCTCTCTCTCTCTTCCCCCCCCCCCCCTCCAGCTGGGCAGATGCACAGACTCAGATTCAGAACATCGCTGCGTCCTTTGACCAGGAGGCGGCGGCCATCCTGATGGCCCGCCTGGCCGTGTACCGTGCAGAGACGGAGGAGGGACCCGACGTACTGAGATGGCTGGACAGACAGCTGATCAGACTGGTACGCACACGCGCACACGCACACGCGCACACACACACACACACACACACACACACACACACACACACACACACACACACACACACACACACACACACACACACACACACACATTACACATAGTAGGCTACTAGTCAGAACTGTGGTCCTCACACTTTTACATTTCAAGGACGCCCTTTTCATTTAAATTAATTTGGCGTACTGTACACTTTAGGTATTTCAGGTATTTTCTTTTTTACTTGAGTATTTCCAATTTCCAATACTTTTACTTCTACTCCACTACATCTTGTATGCACTACAAGTATTTAAAAACACTGCAGCGCTGACTGAAGTGCAGAGGTCTGATGTTATGATGTGTTTGTTTCATTCCAGTGTCAAAAGTTTGGAGACTATCACAAAGACGACCCAAACTCCTTCAGGTTCTCTGAAACCTTCTCTCTCTATCCACAGGTACTTGGCCTCAGTCATACATACATGACTATTATAGTATTTTATCACAGTTCTCTGCTCTGTCTGCCTTGTACCAACTGCATTCTGTCATACCAGTAGAGAATCATACACACATGCACACAGAGTGGATAATTCCATAAATAATCCTAGTCGAACACCCTACGCATAATCCCAGTATCATCAGTGGGTTCAAATAAAATCAGTGTTTGTATTTCTATGTGTTCAAGTTATGAATTAATTTTTCATTTTAACGTTCTCACTTGTTCCTACACAGCTGCAAACGGGAGCTTATTTTTTCAATGAAATGTTATTTTAACCAAACTGTGTGGTACAGTATGTTAATACAATATATAACTGGTACATCTGTGTGATAGAATATGTTATTGCAATATAACTAGTGAATCTACATGTATAGCTCCTTTCGGGAACCTCTCCCTCCTGCTGCTCGATCAAGCGGTGCGAACGATACGAACGGGGCGGCGCGAACGGTCGCCTCGGTATCTTCGCCCCACTTGGAAAAATCTAACTGAAGCGACCTTTGCTTCACCCCCACTCCATTCATCGCGTTGATGTTGTCCGGAGACACAGAAATGTTTTTAGTGTTTGGTGTTTTGCGACTTCCTTTTTTCCGGGTGTTTCGCCTTGATTTCAACAGGACATGATTTTTTACCAACGTGGACCTGCGCGATCAGAGTGAAGCGATAGAAACAACTAGAATAGAAGAAATAGCTTCAGGTTTGGACGCAGCTTCAGATGTTTACTTTTTTAGCGTGGAAAATAATCTAAGCAATGGGGTTGAAACAAGAGTTTAAATCGCTGTATTTGTCAGCCTGTGGCCAGATCTTCCAAAAGCGATTTCACGGAAGCGGGAATGCACATGCGTGACTGGCCACTCATCATCTGTGTACCGGAAATTCGAATTTGGGCATATCGTTTCCAGGAACCTCATCTCTGAGCTATAGCGGAGGGAAAGGTTCTGAAAGGAGCTAGTGCATCTAGAGTATGTTAAAACAATATAGTTGGTGCAACTTTGTGATAGAATATGTTAATTCAATATAGCTGTATGGTAAAGTATGTTAATACAATGTACTGTACTCTTCGTTACAGACATTTAGACCTCGTAGATTGTAGCCTTAAAATGTATTAATAGTTATAATTATATGTCTGTAGATGGACTCTCTACTCTGCAGTATACATTGTTGTTGTTAATGTAGTGTATGAATAATATCTACTGTTGTCCTGGACAATCCTGTCTCAACATCCTTTTCTGTGTGTGTGTGTGTGTGTGTGTGTGTGCGCGCGTGCGTGCGTGTGTGTGTGTGCGTGCAGTTTATGTTCCACCTGCGCAGGTCTCCCTTCCTGCAGGTGTTCAACAACAGTCCAGATGAGAGCTCATATTACAGACATCAGTTCATGAGACAGGACCTGACACAGTCCCTCATCATGATCCAACCCATCCTCTATGCATACTCTTTCAGTGGACCCCCCGAGGTACGCACACACACATACACACACACACACACACACACAATCCAACCCATCCTCTATGCATACTCCTTCAGTGGACCCCCCGAGGTACGCACACACACACACACACACACAAACACACCTACAACCTAGAAACTCGTCATGATGTGATGAGTTGTAAGCTTCTAGATTGGCTCTTTTTGAAAATCTTTGTATAGGGTTTAAAGGTAGTGTAAAGCCCTTTTTCCATTGACATGGCCCAACATCACACCACACCACTCCACACCGCCCACTTGTGCCAGTTTTCCACTACAAGGACCTGGGTAGAGTGGTGTGAAAGTGGTACTAAACGTGGTACTAAAAAGTATCCAATCTAGAGTAGGTCTGAGCTAGGCCAAACACTTCATAATGACTGATCACTCACTGACTTTTCATTTAGACCACGAGGATATACTGTTGTTGTAATACATGATAATAGTTTCAATTATGTTATAATCACTGTAGGTGACAAGCGGGGGCCTTCCAATCATGGTCAAGTGGGGGCGGGCCTTCCTGCGCATAAGGCCCACCCCCACTTGACCATGATTGGAGGAAGGCCCCACTCTATCCTGATTGGCAACCAACATTTTTGGTGGAGCACCTGAAACTGTTAAATACTCTCAAAGAGAAATGTTAGACAAAATATGGGTCAAACATGGATACTTGATGGTGTAGGTCAGAATCGGGGACAAAACTGTTGCATGGGTGGCACTGTAATATGAATCCCTTAAACCCCAGTATGGTTTGAGCGGAGTCCCTCAGGGCTCTGTACTAGTTTCTTTCTGTTTTCGGTTGTTGGTCCAATACGGATGCTGGGGTTCATGTGGTTGTTGTGGTTGTGTGTGCTGTGTTTCAGCCTTGCTCCTGACAGCATCAGTATCTACTACCAGAATCGTACTGATGGCACTGTCTTCCAGCGAGATCTGGACCTTCAGATCTACGACCATGGAGACCGTACCAGATCACACACACACACACACACACACACACACACACACACACACACACACACACACACACACACACACACACACAAGGACACGCACATGCACATGCACATACACACCAGCCTGGGATCAGTATAATTTCCGGGTATCCCAAACCGGTCGGGGAACAGAATAGGGATGTGACGATATGAAAATGTCATGTCACGTTTACGATATTATCGCGATAAAATCAAAATATCCCGACATCCATTATCTTGGTGGCGGACCTTTTGCCAAAAAATAGCAGATCTCCAAGCTCACAACACGTCACATTGCTACGTGTTTGTGCTGAGCTTGTAGATCGGCTATTTTTTTGCAAAGAGATTTGGTAGAGAGTGGGGAAAAAAAGACTTATCAAGTATGTTATTTTCCAGGTCCGTTTTGCAATTCTAGAGGGTAAATTTAGTAATGCAGCTCTGCAAATAAAAGGTGAATTGATCCCAGTGCATGACGGAGGACAATTTCACCATGAATATAAATCTCCACGCTACGATAATTGTGAGTGTTTTTTGTATCACGATAGGGATGGTCCCATCCCTAGATCTGAAACAACTTTTCTCTTCCTCTCTTCCTCTGCACCATCAGACTGTATCTCAGTGGCGTACAGCAGGGTACCAAGAGATGCCAGAGTATGAAAACTTCAAACATCTTCTTCAAGCTCCGGTCGACGACGCCCAGGAACTCCTGCAGACGCGTTTCCCCATGCCCAGATACATCGACACACAACATGGAGGAAGCCAGGTATACAATACAATACAATACGTTTCCCCATGCCCAGATACATCGACACACAACATGGAGGAAGCCAGGTATACAATACAATACAATATAATATACAATATATACCAGGTGGCACACATGGGCCTGTACACACATCCGCCTGGGTGACAGCTGCTGGGCGAGCACTGGCACTTTGGCATGGGATCAACTTTCCCTCTGCGTCCTAAAATAAATATTGGCACTTTGGCTACAGTGTGTGTGAAAAGAAGCAGAAGGAAAAAAAGAGAAGAGAGGCTTATGGAGAACTAAAAATAAAAATAGAATGGAATCACTCCAGATCCAGATCCAGTGCAGTGCTATTTGGAAGCACTTTTGCTATTGAGACACTTAGATTCTGTGGTCAGGTAGGACACCTACTGGTTGAAAAGAGGTATTGCAAGAAGTTAAAAACGATTTATGCTCTACCCAAAATGGACTTTCTGCATTAGCTCAGCATTAGGCATTAAAGGCAATGCTGTTTTATTTGTATAGAACATTTCAACAACAGGACAATTACATTTAATGTGTTGTACACAGAACATCAAAAATAAGTTATAACATATACAATTACAGTGCAGAAGAGAAAGAAAAGTAACTCAAAGGCAGCGGCAGACGGAAAGGTCCTGGTGGCAGCAGACCTGCAGGTTTCATTTCCAGATATGTGGTAGATAAACACTAAATGCTGATTCCACACATTTAGTTTTAACGACAAAAATAAAATAAACTATTTTTAAAAAGTCCTTTTGCACACCTAGGAGAGGGACAGGTGCAGAGTAATGAACTTGAATTGTAGACTAAACCATTCAAAAGCTTTATAGACCAACAGCAGTGTTTGGAAATCAATTCTTTGACACACAGGGAGACAATGTAAGCATTTAAGAACTGCAGTAATATGCTCCACATATTGGTGTTAGTATGGAGTCGAGCAGCAGCGTTCTGAATCGACTGCAGTCGTCTGCTAGATTATTATTATTTGAGCGGTGCTAACTGCTCCTACATCTGGCTTTATGTGTGTGTATGTCCATCCCGCAGATGGGACGCTTAATGAAATGAACTCATAAAAAGCACCGCTCTCTTCACACTGGGTTTGATTTTTATGGAGACATTTAGACATAATTCTTTGGTAGTCACATGGTCAGTAGTCTCGCGTAGCCAGACAACTATTCCACAATCTCCGAATGCTATATAGAGTCTGGAACGGCAGCTCCCGAACGGCGAGTATCGGAAGTAGCCACTGCTGCACTGAACTGTAGTCCCCTGGTAGTCCCACTGGAAACATAACAGAAGCGCACTCGCACAGACAGAGTCATTCGAGCGGCATATTCTTGTTATGAGTGTATAGTTTAAGAAAACATTTGAAAACATCATGGAAGTAACACCAACAACACCAGAGAAAGACGAAATAACGCCCCAAGAAATATTGAAAGGAGACATAACGCCTCCAGTAGGACATGTTATTGCTACTGCACCAAGGGAGCGGTTGCGTCACATCCGCTTTATCTCGCACTCATCGTTTCTATTTCCCCAGACTGTATGCCGGGAGCATTTGCAAATTGCGTTAGGCAACAGTCTGGCCACGCGAGACTACATGGTCGGGGACCCGGGTTCAAAACCCGGATATGATATGGATCGCAGATTGATGATGATGATGATGATGATGATGATGATGATGATGATGATGATGTGTGTTGCAGGCTCGATTCCTGCTCTCCAAGGTCAATCCGTCTCAGACCCACAACAACATGTACGCCTGGGCCCAGGTAACCACCTCCACCTCCACCCCAACCACACACTCACACACACACACACGTATTCACTTTTATTACCCGGCTTGTTTGGATGCTTGATTCTGATTTCAGCGGTGAATTATAGGAGAATAATGACCGCTCCGCTCTATAATTCACCGCTGCCTAATCAACGGCTCAGAGCAGGCGAGAAATAGACGACGCAGTAACAGAAAATGGATTCTATTTGACCAGCAATTCTTTGTTTTCCAAGGCGACCGTGTTACGCTGGGGGGGACGCACTTTCAGCCGTCTGTAAACAAGGAAATACTTTGTTTTGTTTTTAGTTTTGAGTCAAATTATTAATTTTATTTAGTAGCCGGGTAATAAGCGGTCGGTGACATATTAACCTGTCTGGCTCCTATCACTCTATAATGACTGCTGAGCAAGATGTTATCCCTTGCATAGTGGACCCTTTGTATTGACCTTGTTCTCTCTCTCTCTCTCTCTCTCTCTCTCTCTCTCTCTCTCTCTCTCTCTCTCTCTCTCTCTCTCTCTCTCTCTCTCTCTCTCTCTGTGTCTCTATGTCTCTCGCTCTAGGAGTCGGGCGCTCCCATCCTGACGGATGACGTCAGTCTGCAGGTGTTCATGGACCACCTGAAGAAGTTAGCCGTCTCCAGCGCTGCCTGAGTGAAAAGAACAAATGATATCCCTTAAGCTCATGAATATTTAACATGCATATCTGTTAAATATTAATATTTGACATCACCTTCTGTTGGATGTCGATAATTTACTTTATACCTGTTGAATGTCAATACTTAATATTTTGCCATTATATCAAATATCAGTATTTGATATATCAGTTAAGTGTTAATATATGACATTATATCAAATATCAATATTTGATATATCAGTTAAGTGTTAATATATGACATCTGTTAGATATACATATTTGTCAATAATTAAAATATTAATATTTTTCATTATCTATGTTAAATGTTCATATTTGACATTTTATATAAATTATATATATTTAGTTTATATACATTTCAACAGATAAAACCGGGAGTCAATACAAATCTATGCGGCAGCCGTTTGGTTTGTGTTTGTCTACGCGTTTTGTGACGCGGTCTTCCCTCCGCAGCGCCATTCCACGCGGGTTTGTTGAAGTGGTCGATCCTAGGGTCAGGAAAAGTGCAAAGGATGATTGTATAGCGTCACTGTCGGGTGAAAACCTTGTATGTCCAAAACCGTTCGTTTTGCATGTATCATTTTAAAAATCTACAAGATCTACAAGCACACAACACCTCGCACCGCGAGGCGTTGTGTGCTTGTAGATCTGCTGTTTTCACTACTTTTGTGCGACGGCTTTGTATGATGAAGCAGGGCTTTACTTTGCGAAAGAACGCACACATTTGAAACTTGGAGATACAAGGTTTCCACCCGACAACAACGATATGCTTGTACGTTCTACTCATGGAAAGGTTGGCGAAGCATTTGAATGACTTAGGACCATTACACGCGCCTATGCAATGCTAGCAAGAGTGACGCTTAATGCACAACGCTGTACTGTGTAACATTGTCAATTAAACAAAAGTTATTTGTTATAGAATTCTTCACTGGTTTATATTTCCTCACAATAACCATTCCTCATGAATGCGTTTTTGACAGCTTCTCTAAAACACTATTCGTTTTTGTCGCGAGTGTCACTTAAATATATTAGGCGTGCATCAGAGATTTACCAGAAACGTATTTACGTTCCTGACAACTTTTGATGGTACTTAAAGGGCCACTTCACTAGTGATGTGTTTTGCATCATATGATGCAAAACGCATCACTAGTACATGCTGAAATACTAAAATATCTAAAAACACAGATTGAACACAAAGAATTACTCCGGATTGTGTTGATCGTGTCCCAAACAACAATAAAATAAGAAAGGGTTGTCCCAGAGGTGAAGTGCCCCTGTAACAAAAAATGTCCCCGGTGTTTGTTAGTAGGAGCCTGAAACAGCGTTCGTTTTGGAGCGGTACTTCTGTGGTTTTGTTTTTGAACTGAATTCTGGGTAACGCAGTTCTATGACGGACCGCACAGACAGATGCTGTAATGACAACGGAGCTACCAGGGCTGTCAACAAAAAACACTCAATGTTACACAGTAGGGAGAAGGACTTTAATATATCGTGCAGAAACCTCTTATCTCCATATTTTAACCTTTTTGTGTGTGTTTTTCTTTTCTTTTTTGTCATAAATTACCGCCCTACTTTATCATATACTGCAGCATTACACAAAAAGTATCAAAAGTAGCAGATCTGCAAGCTCCAAACGCTTTGAGGTCCTCGATCTGATACTTTTGACGTTTTTTGAATCCTGAAAAGTACGGGTTTTGGACATATGAGGTTTCCACCGAACTCCAGAGAATGGCATGACATCCAAAACACATGCTCAGTATGCAAAGCGAAGAACAAGAAAAACGAGGGGCTCATGAGGTAATGGCAAAGTTAAAAACGTGTGGTGGGTGCTTCTAGGATCAGTGGGATAAAACAATCCGAGCACTCAAAAAGTTAAAACATGAGGGGAACGGACGTAAAAACGGTGTACTTTATTTCATTACCAAATAATAAAAGCCAACATGTTTCGACCAACGCAGGGTCTTCATCAGGGCATAATTATATGCTCAGTATGCGCTGCCATGCAATTCTATTGTGAGGTGGTAGAGCTGCTACTTCGTCAGTTTAGAAACGATTTAAATAGTGAAAACAGCCGATCTACAAGCACACAACGCCTCGCATGGCGAGGCGTTGTGTGCTTGTAGATCGGCTATTTTCACTAGTTTTGTGCGACAGTCTTGCATGATGAAGCGGGGCTTTGCTTTACGAGAAAAAAACGTACACATTTGAAACTTGGAGATACAAGGTTTCTGCCTGACAACCACTATTTCCAGCCTTCACAGGGCACCGTGGAAGTTGGCTCTCCGTTTGTTTTATTTCTGCTCCGTCTACAGTGACAATGTGACACTACGTTATTTAGTTTCTGCTGCCTATTGGATAATCGATACTTTGCCCTATATCTATGAGCGTGTGTGACTTGCAGGGAATATTCGATTTTCAAATGAAAAATGTACGACACGTGTGTTTGTTTGTTTTGGTTGAAAATATGTTTATAAGTTGTTACCATGGTGACCGGATCATGTGATTAATTAATCAATGCATCATTCATAAAAACGTGAAAACTATGTTTTCCTGACTGTGTGTGTGTGTGTGTGTGTGTGTGTGTGTGTGTGTGTGTGTGTGTGTGTGTGTGTGTGTGTGTGTGCGTGTGCGCGCGCTCCTGTTCAGTCAACCTGAGGTTTCATTCAATTTCTGGGGTCCAACCTATGTTCCCCAGGTTCTATGTTCCCCAGGTTCTATTCCCCTCCTCACAGCATTAGTTTAGTGAGGTTATGGTTAGGGTAGGTTTAGGTGGTAAGAAAGTGGGGAACATAGAACCTGGGGAACATAGGTACAGTCCCCAATTTCTGACACAAAAGATGGTGTAGCTGTTGTTGTTTTCATTGGTTGAATAAAACTGCCATCAAGGGCATGATGACCAATCACATGACTCTGTCTAATCAGAGATCCGTGGGTTTGTCATGTTAGGTTGTCTCTATAGTCTAACCTAGCCACACCCTTTCACAGCTCCGCCTATTCTGCTTATTGCAACCGTCAGGTCGCAGTTAGTACAGTATGAACACGGCCAGCTGTGAGTCAGTCATGCCTCATGTCACACTCATGTCCTGTCAGCCACGCCTGTAAAAGCCACAGGGAGGCGCCACAGAGCTATGTGAGTGAGTGTGACAGCAGCAATGGTATTTAGAAGCTACGTCCCACAAAAGCATCCAAAGTAGCAGGTCTACAAGCTCGAAGCTTTTGAATTAAAATCCTGAAAGGTTTTCGGACACCCAGCGGCGACGATAATCTGGGGGTCCTTGACTTGAACACATTTGGGAACCACTGGTTTGAACAATGTTAAGAAGCAAGCCCAAATAAGCAGCTTTAGACACTTTAGAAACAAGCCCAAACAACTGCAGCCCGCAATATGGAGAAGCCCCTGACTGGCAATATGTGCAAGCTACTTTACAGAAGAACAAGCCCAATGTTGCCCATTATCAGCAGACATGGCGACAGTGGCTGCATCTCTGCATGTGGATTAAATGGTGCTCATTAAAGGACAACTTTGTTTTTTTACAACAAGGGTTCATATTTGAGATAGTCATTAGAGAAAAGAAAAGATGAGTGTTAAAATGTTTTCATTTACTTCTTTCTTTTGTTTTAGTGATTTTACTATTTTGATTTCAATGGTTTGGGGCATGCGTACAAGTGGATAAATATGTCTTTTTACACACAATAAGCCGGCAGTTTCTTTATTACTATTTACACCAGCCCCCATAAGTCACATCTGCCCATGAGAAATTGCTGTGCATCTTAGGAATGGGCTGATTGTGTCTAAAAAGACATATTTAGCCACTTGCATGAATGGGGGCATGCATGCAAATCAAAATCATTAAAATCACAAAAACAGTAGAAAGCAGTAAATGAAAACATTGTAACACTTTTCTTTTCTCTAATGACAAGGGTTCATCTAAAAGATGAACCCTTGTTGTAAAAAAACTAAAGTTGGCCTTTAAGTGATATGAATCAGGTGTATGGAGGGAGATCCTGTAGTATGCAGACTAGTTTTTTACCCTTTTTGAGTTTGTGTTTCCGAATTAGTATTGACTGATTTGATCCCTAAAATGAATCGAATGACTGACAACCGGAAGTGATGCCCATAATTGACACACATCCTTTTCCCTTCGGTAAGTTCCTTGGAAAACCTACTGCAGACTCTCCCAGACACCCGTTACCCTGAGGAAGGTGGCGTTACCTGCGGAAACGACGCCTGTTTGTTTTTAAACTCTCGTCCATTCATAAAAAAATACAACTTTGGCACTGAAGCTATGAGATTGTAGCTACTTTGATCTCTATAATTATCATGTTGCCATATTTGGTAATAACCATTATAACCTCAGGCCCGCCCGGACAGCATCCCTCATAGCACAGTTGTTCCAGGGCCAGCCTGAGACCATCATTCAGGCCTCGAGTCAGACAGAGACCTTTATTACCCGAGGCAGCACGACAGTTAAGTTATAGATGAAGAGTAAGAAAGGTACTGTAAAGGGGAGCACACACTGGACGCGAACGGCTGCGCAGCGTCGCGCCGCGGTATCGACGCACATGAAGTGCCGCACGGTAACCCCAACTGGATGCGGCGCGCTGCCAAACAGTACATCCATTTCCCCGGTGGGGAGAACCATGGGAGAACATGTTCAACGCGCGGCAACGCTGGATAAATAGAACAGTGGTGTATCGGCGCGACGCGGCCGGTGTGGGTTAGTTCATTGAAAATAACGGGGCCGTATGTTTTGACGCGGCGCCTCCGCGCCGCCTCCGTGTCCAGTGTGGGTTCCCCTTAAGATACAGCATAGGGTAGGAATGTGGGAACAAAGGGTCAGGTGAAAAATACTATCATGAAAAGCACCATCAATAATGGACGTCAGTAGTAGTAGTCATGAACCTGACCCTGCTAACACTAACCCTCGCAACTCGTAAAAAATGTATTCTGACCAGTGCAGGAATTTCATGAAGGCCATGGCCGCCGTTGCCCCTCAGTTTGGCCTTGCGCCCCTCCCCCAACCATTGGCCTTAATGCCCCAGCTGACTGTACCACTTTCTCCTTTGTCTCTTTCTTGTCAATATGTAGACAGTAGACACTGGTGTCTCTTTCTTGTCATGTAGACACCAGCGACTTTTGTTGAGATTCTGAAATCTTAAATCCCCCGAGTCCCCATCTTTAAACCAATCCAGTGACTTTGATTGGTGCAGGGCTGAGCATGGATCAGATTGTAAATAGCATCATTTATCTATTTCACTGAAGATTAGGTTATCATCCCTAACCCTTAGATTCAACAAATTCTTTCAATTGACTAAAATCTAGTTTTATTTGATGACCTTCCTGCCCTGGCATTTGGCCTTTGTGCCCTAAAAAAATGGACAACACCAAAGGCCAAGTGGCCTTGCCCCTAAAATGATGAAATTCCAGGGCTGATACTGACCCATTGTTTGGTAAATGCTGTTCTACAGTTCTGATACAGTCATTATGGATCTTCTCTATTAGAACAGAGAGGCCGGAGAGGCTTATTATCAGTATCTGCCGAGAACAAGGGAGTTTATCCCTTCTTCAATGTGTTGGTTTATGTCTAAACCTAACCTTATTCCTGAACATAACCTCAGTAAAACAATGATTATCCTAACTTTATTCCTAAACATAACTTCGGTAAAACTATGCTGAACCCTAACCTTAAAGGAAAACTTTGTTTTTTTACAACAAGGGTTCATATTTGAGATAGTCATTAGAGAAAAGAGAAGATGATGAGTGTTAAAATGTTTTCAATTACTGCTATCTATTGTTTTAGCGATTTTAGTATTACCGGTTACCATGCCATGGATCGATTGAACTTTGTGGTCCGATGCCTCTACCAACTGAGCCGCACGGTAAGCGTAGCCACACATCTCGTGACTGATGCATTGACCCCCATCAACTCCCATAACATAACGCCTCTTCCGGGTTATTCTCTTAACATGGGAGTGGATGGGGGTCAATGCACCAGTCCCTTACCCAGACACAAAGACAGGCTGTCATGACCTTGACCCCTCCCTGCCCTGTGCCCCGCCCCCTTCCTGTCCTGCTGTGTCCCTGCTCCTACTCAGCCCCTCCCCTCCCTGTGAGACTGTAATAACAGCCTGGAGTTCTGTTATGTTGGTTCATAAATGGCTTACATGCTTTTTTTTAAATGTTTTATCATAACTCCTCAACATGTATTTGGAAGACAATTACATTCTCAGACCAATGAAAACATTGCATTTCACATCAGTGAGTTGTTGTGGACACCTCACTCATAGAATGGATGTGTGGTGTAAAGATTTCTCTTACAGAAAGGCAGTACTTTGATGTGAAACGGTAGTTCTTTTTGGGCTATGATTCCACCTGGGCAATACAGCTATATACAGTATATAGCCTACACACACGCAGGCAATGCCCAAGTAGCACATACAGGCACTGACTTAACGAGCCATCATTTACCTGGGTACAAGGATTCACTGCATTGTTTTGTTCTTAACTATTGAAAAATAGTAGATATACAAGCTCACAGCCTGTAGATCTGCTATTTATTTTTTTTAAATTGTGAAAATGTGTGCAAGCTAGTCTTTGAAGGTTTTTTGAAAAAACCTATGTTTCTATGTCAATGCTCAAACTTTTTCATGTGAAGGACCCCCAAAATGATATGTATTTGGCCACGGGCCCGCATCTCAAAGCATTCAGTTCCAGGGACCCCCCAGAAGCAAAATTTGAGTTACAAATGTTCGCTTAAAAAATACATATATTCAAAGATTTGCACACATTTTCACGGCGTTTCAAAAATAGCTCGCAGCGCAACAGAGCTTGTATATCTGCTATTTTTCAATAGCTAAAGTATAAAATAACTAAGGCCCTCCACCTTGGGCCCTAGTAACTCAGTACCACTCCCCCCCCCCCCCCCCGTGACGCCCCTGAGTGCCAGCGTGACACAGACAGACAGACAGACAGACAGACAGACAGACAGACAGACAGACAGACAGACAGACAGACAGACAGACAGACAGACAGACAGACAGACAGACAGAACTTCTAGATGCCCAACATTTGAAGCAGGAAGTGTTGTTTATAAACAATGAACGACTGCATCCTGCAACCAGGCATGCACACTTCCTGTCCTTCACACAGACAGGCAGACAGGCAGACAGACGGGCGGGCAGGCAGGCAGACAGGCAGGCAGGCAGACAGACGTGATGACTGTCTCACATGATTGTCATTTCTACAGGCAGACGTGATGACTGTCTCACATGATTGTCATTTCTACTGGATTTCTCCTGGATTTGGTGTCAAACTCCCAAAATTCACCAGACCACAGGAAATTACATCTATGTTCAATATCCTACTTGCGGGGGGAGGACAGCCAGACCGGTCTGGAAAAAAGTTGCCTGGCTCCAGCCAATAGACCCGCCCACTCTCTGAGTGGACTGCTTCTCTTGGTCTGGAGGTGTCATATGACGCGTCTCTTTCTATCGGTTTCTTGGCTAACCGACCAATGAAATCAATGCAAGACGGGAGGAGGGGCGCGTCTAACTTTTGAAAATCAACAGAAACGGTGGAGGGAGGGGTGGCTCACCAGAGTTCTTAATTGCCTCCTTTGATCTTCAGAAGAGCTACAACTACAAGTGTCGATAGCTCGTTAGTGATTCTCTCTAATCAATGAAACATCAAAGACAATGACCTGTTTGGTGCATGTCATAGAGGGGAGGGGGAGGAGGGAATGTTTTGTGTACACAAGTCAAACACAACCCCTCCCACCAGATCTCTTGTGATTGGGAATTTCAAATTTCAAATCCCCTCCCCTTTGTAATCAAATAGAATAGGGACAACTTCAGACTCAAGCTCCAGCGTAGAGTCTGAAAAAAAAAGTGAGTCCCATCAAGGCGAAACACCCGGAGAAAAGTGAGTCCCAAAATCAAGGCGAAACACCTGGAAAAAGGTGAGTCCCATCAAGACGAAACACCCGGAGAAAGGTGAGTCCCATCAAGACGAAACACCCAGAGAAAAGTGAGTCCCATCAAGGCGAAACACCCAGAGAAAAGTGAGTCCCATCAAGGCGAAACACCCGGAGAAAAGTGAGTCCCATCAAGACGAAAAACACCCGGAGGAAAAAGAACTCATGCAAATGAGGTCCAAGTCAGACCTCTAGAAGGCCACTTCTGTCTGGAATCGAGAGATTCTAGGCTGACTTGGACCTCATTTGCATGAGGTCCACGCCTTGATGGGACTTTTTTCAGGTGTTTCGCCTTGATTTTAGAGAGAGCTAGATCTCACACCTTTCAACAAAAAGAACAATCAAATACCCCCCCCCCCCCCCCTTGATTTTATGTTTCCTACAGTTTGTTTTTAATGATGATGATTATGATGATGATGATTATTATTATTGCTATGCCCATTATTATATGTTTTACTTTTTTTAATCTTTTGAAATCTTTTGACATAATATTTAAAAGAAATTGCAATAAATTATATTTTGATTGATTGATTGATTGAAGACTTTATTAGAAGTTTGCATAGTAAAAGATACAGTTTCATGACGGTACAGTTCACTGGTACAAGGTCTACTAAAAGGAGATCCTAGAAAAGACCAAGCTTATGTCCATAGGAAACCATTGAAGTATCTCATTTTTATAAGTGGGTCACTCGTCGTGACCCATAACAAGTAAGAGATTATTGTAGAAATTAGTGGACTATATCAAATGCTCAGCACAAGCTGGTTCCATGCTCCATCCCCAGACACACACACACACACACACACACACACACAGACCCACACGGTGTCAGGCATAATCGCCTATAACATTTTCGCCAGGTCTTTTCGCGGGGCACTTTTGCCGTGGAGGAGAGTCTTTTCACCTACCTGTCTGAGCCATTTCGCCTACCCTCAATTCTGCTGTCAGACTGTCCATGTTTTCATATTATCTCTTTGTCATTTAAATATTATAGTGACTGTGACAGTGGTGTTACATGTTAAACCTACACACGGCTATCCTATGCACTCCATAGTAATCACATAAATACAGAGCTATTGGAATCAGGTGCGCCCAAATAATTAATTAATCCATGTCCTGATACTATACATTCTTTGGTGCAGTATTGAACAGTATTGTAAAATGAACAGTATTTGTAGGCCTATATTGTTTTAACATTAGGCTATACAAAATATATATGTAGGCTATTAGCCTATAGCCTATAGGTCTATATAAGATATGCTACACCTAAATAGCCTATAGAATCAACCTTGTCTGTCAACAGGCATAAAAAACTATTTTGCTATTTTTTAGGAATAAAATGTGATGTAAATAATAAATGTCAAGTAAACTGTTAGATTCACTTGACACCACTGTCACAGTCACTATAATATTTAAATGACAAAGAGATAATTTGCAAACATGGACAGTCTGACAGCAGAATTGAGGGTAGGCGAAATGGCTCAGACAGGTAGGTGAAAAGACTCTCCTCCAAGGCGAAAATGCCAGGCGAAAGGACCAAATGCGTGTAGGCGAATAGCCTATGTTATAGGCGAAAGTGCTGGTGACCCACAGACACACACACACACAGAGAGAGACAGTGGTGTATTATTAGGATGGCGTCAGGAATCACCAGGAAAAAAGGAGATGTGTTTACATTGAATCTATCATTTAGTTTGACGTTGCAATGGGTACGTATGGGGGAGTCTGATGAAATGAATATGTCCAGTAGATTGAGCGAGTCTCGAACCTGCAAGTCGCCACTCAGCAGACAAGACGAACAACCCGCTACACTAACGGCCCTGTCTAGAGGTGCGTCACAACACTGAATTAATGAAGTCAAAAATTGCTCCCAAAAGTCTGATTAGACATTGTTTTCCCCCCAAGTGAAATATCCCTTTAAAAGGGGATTTCAGTGTCAGGTTCACATAATTATGAAATAATAAGTAGGTGGTGTGTTCTAGACTTTTTTTTTTTTTTTTTTTGAAAGAAATCAGTCTTCAAAGTAAATAATTGAGTGGGGTTTGATCTCATCACCCTGAATATCCAGACTCAGTGACCTACTCAGTGAGCTATCTACCGCCTACTGCCTTCATAAACCACACTTCTTTCCCATTAGAGGAACAACAATGTGCTTTATTTTTACCTGATCATCCGAGCTCTTTTAGTGCAGCTAAAAGCACGGCAGAGAACAGTAGGTGAGAATGTCCTGCTGTGAGGACGTACAGTAGGCCTACAGTAGGCCTATAGGACGTACAGTAGGCCTACAGTAGGCTACAGGTGTCAGGTGAGGCAAGCATGAGTATTGTTTAATAGGCCTATGCAAAGCAAGCAGGGGATTGAAGAAGTGTTTAATATTGACCGCCGTTATCATTTTTTGGGAGCGTTTAATATTAATATTAATATAATAATCATTAAAACAAACTGTAGGAAACATAACATTAAGAGACCCATAATGTGTTTGTGTGACCGACCCACAGATGGGGTCGCGCCAAACGGAGCCAACTGTTGGGATACAGTTTGGTCTAACTCTGTAATTAAAGCAACAAAGTAGATTTATTTGAGGTAATTGTACTCTAAGTAAGTATGTTAACATGTTCTAAGAGGAGTTGACCCCAAACCTCCGTTGGGGGGTCGTAAACCCGATGTTTAAAAATTTAGAAACTGAGCAAAAAATGAAGAAAATGAGCGCAGCTGCCGCCCCCGAGCGGCGCAGCGGCGGCGCCGATGATTGCCGATGAATGACGAACAGGCGACGCCAAGAACAGCAACTACGTTGCAATCTGCCGGGGGGGGGGGGGGGGGGGATGAAATGAATATCAATATCTAAATAATGTAAAGCTCAATGGTCTGAGTGGGTCTCGAACTTCAACCTCTCTTTTCTCGGACAAGACGAGCATCCCGCTACACCAAGTTGTTTGAGAAGATTTTCCGCCTTTATTAATAAGTGGACAATAGGCTGGAAAACAGGATATTCCTTTAAAAGGGGATTTTAGTGTCAGGTTCACATAATTATGAAATAATAGGCAGTGGTGTGTTCTAGACTTTTTTTTTATTTTTGGAAAGAAATCAGACTTCAAAGTAAAGGATTGAGTGGGATTTGATCTCATCACACTAATGCTTCAAACGCAGTGACCTAACTCAGTGAACCACCTACCGCCTACCGTCTACTGCCTGCTGCCTATAAACACCAGACTTCTTTCCCATTAGAGGAACAACAATGTGCTTTATTTTTACCTGATCGTCCGAACTTTTTTAGTGCAGCTAAAAGCACGTCGTTAGCCTTAAAACCACAGCAGAGAACAGTAGGTGAGAATGTCCTGCTGTGAGGACGTACAGTAGGCCTACAGTAGGCCGTAGGGGTAACCGGTCACGTCGCCAAAAATCCAACTCATTGGGCAGGCTTGTCAATGCTCCTGGATTTGCCAAGGATGATTGGCAATTGCATCTATCTATGGTCAATATTTTCTGGTGGAGGACCCCCAGATTATAATCATTATTAAAATGTTTCAATTTACTGCTTTCTATTGTTTCAGTGATTTTAGTATTTCAGTGGGTGGGGGCATGCGTAAAAGTGGCTAAATATGTCTTTTTAGACACAATAAGCCAGCAATTTCTGTTACAGCAGCCCCCATAAATCACATCTGCCCATGAAAGATTGTGGTGCATCTTGGGAATGGGCTTATTGTGATTTGTGTCTAAAAAAAATACATATTTAGCCACTTGCCTGCATGCATGCAAATCAAAATCGTTAAAATCACTAAAACGATAGAAAGAAGTAAATAAAAACATTTTAACACTCATCCTTTCTTTTCTCTAATGGCTATCTAAAATATGAACCCTTATTGTAAAAAAAAAAAAAAAACTTTGTCCTTTAAGTAGTGAGTGGTTATTATTACAGATGGGTCTTACATTGCTTCAGTTATCAAATCAATTTATTTATGCATACTTTATGCATTTTAATGGCTGAAATTGTACCCATCATTTTCCAATGCGAGTAAAGCAATACTGATAACAAATATAAAACTCACAAAATTCACCAGAACACAGGAAAATACACCTACTGCTACTCTGTTAAATAGTTTCGGGGGGAGGACCTCCAGACCCATTTGGGGAGTTCCTAGCCCCCCCCCCCCCCCCCCCCCCACACGCACACGCACACACACACACACGCACGCGCACACACACACACACACGCACACACTCACAGTTTACATTCCCTCGCTCATGTGTTTTATTTGTATTTATGTGTATATTGTTGTTATTCTGTGTAATGCACCAACCTCGTCTGTCTGTGCATCTGGCTGGCTGGCTGGCTGGCTGGCTGGTAAATAAAGAAATCATTCTGATTCTGATCAAGTTCTGTATCAAATACAATTTATATACAGTAAAAAATACACCAACACATACAATTATATACAACCATAACAGTCGATCTTTCAAAATGTACAACGGCAGTATACAGTTGTAAATGTAACATTGTGTCTGTTGATTACAAATGATGTTAAAGGACAACTTTAGTTTGTTACAACAAGGTTTCTTATTTTAGATTGTAATTAAATAATATAAAAGATGAGTGTTCAAATTGTTTCATTTACTTCTTTTGATTTTTTCTCTCTGTGTTCTGTTGTATTTTGACTTGCAATGGTAATATACCTAGATTACTGTAGGTGTCGTAGTTCAGGAACTTTCCTGTTAATCGTCTCCTCTTTTGGAACGGTGATAAAACCACACCCTCCCCTGGACAATGATGCGTACGTCCAGAGGCCAATGAACTCACTTTTCTGAGCCTGATTATAAAAAAAAACTACAGATTGCAGAAAAAACACTGAATGTTGAAAGTTCAGGTTTTTTTAGTGTCATTGAGGTCAGGAAGCCTAAAAAACCAAAAACAATGTGAAGTCATATGACCTTTAAAAACATCATCCACCGATCACACCGTGGTCTCCTCACATGGCCTCCTTCTCGTTGGTGGTTTCCATGGCGTCCTTGTTGCCCGCCGTGGCGTCCATGGCCACCTTGCTGTCCTCCTCCACGGCCCGCTGCTTGGCCTCGCGCTTCTTCATCAGACAGCACTTGGCCACGGCCACGGCCACCACCACCAGCAGCACCGCCAGCACCATCACCGCGATCAGCACCGGCACCAGGATCCCTGACTGGGCTCCGTCCACCGTCTCTACCTTATCTCCCCCTGCTCCGGAGCCGTTCGCCGGGGGAGGAGGCGGAGGCGCGCAGGCGGCCGAGCCCTCGTCGTGCGGCTCCCCGCGCGCGTCGTAGCACACGCATCGGTACGACCCCGGCGTGTTGAGGCACGACACGCCTGGCCGGCAGGGGGCGCTCGGGCACTCGTCCACATCGCGGCACGTCCAGGACGCGTCGTCCCTCTCGTGGCCGTCCTCGCACCGCCCGCACACGTCCTCCAGCTGGTCCAGGCGCGCTCCTCCTCCACCCGTCGCCACCTCCCAGCGGCCGCCGGTGGAGGCGGCGGAGCACTGGAGCTCCACCTCCTCGCCCGACCAGCACTCCAGGGTCATCCGTCCGGGTGCGTCGGGATGCTGCCGGAGGGAGCGGGAGCCGTTGACGAGCGGCGGCCTGCAGTCGCCCTTCTCCTCCTCCGCCCCGGGATGATGGGGATGATGGGGATGATGGGGCTGTGGTTGCGATGAGGGCGACGACGCAGGAGGCGGCGGTGGTTGTGTTGGTTGTGTTGGTTGTGTTGGTGGTGCTTGCGGCGGTTGTGTTGGTGGTCGTGGTGGTGGTGATGTTGGTGCTGCTGGAGTCGACGTCGGTGTTAATGTGGTCCCTGGCCTGGCGTCGGGGGAAAGCGTAGCGGGTAAAAGCGACGCAGAGTCAGCCCCTACATCGGGCGTCTCCTCTTGCCCGTCCGTCTCGGCGTCCCCGTATTTGCATATGAAGGGGTGTTTCTTCCCGCAGCTGCTGTCCGACAGCCCCCAGTCCTCCTGGGACTCCACGGAAAGCATGGCGCAGCGGAGGTTGCACGTCTTCGGAGGCTCGACCTTCCAGCGGTAGCCGGGCAGCTGCGTGGCTTCGCTGCCGTCCTCCGTCCACCTGTAGCCCCTCAGAGGGAGGTGGGGGACCACGCAGTCCGTCTTGTTTTTCCGCAGACCCAGCCAGAAGCCGGGGGAGGGCAGCGAGGGGGACACGGCGGCCAGGACGGCCTCTATCTCCCGCTGGGTGGCCAGCGTGGTGAGGACCCCCCCTCCCGGCTGGGAGCGGGAGCACTGGCGCAGGGCGTGTTCGAAACTCACCGCGTCGTGGTGCACCACGTAGCGCTCGCCGGAGACCGCGAGGAGACCACAGAGGACCAGACTCCACAGAGCAGACATCCGCCAACGCGTCCGGCCGCAGGACACCTCCATGGTGCTCTGAGGTCGACCCTGTCCTCCTACTACGGCCCTGCTTGGCTCTCCCAGTTGAACACGGCTAAAGAACGGTCCTCCTGTCGCTGTCGCTAACACAACATGGTCCTCACTCCTCTCCGCTCCTGAGTTCACTCTGAGCTCTGCCTGGGATGTGGAACTCTGCTGGGAGCCGAACGGTAGCCCCGCACAAGCAGGACACACACGCACGTGTGCGCACACACACACACACACACACACACACACGCACACACGCACACACACGCGCGCGCACACGCGCACGCACACATGCACACACACACACACACACACACACACACCCCACCCTAACAGCCTGGATGCCCTGCCGAATTGCTTTCTCAGTCCCCCTCCCCTCCAAGACAACAAGCACAGGAAGTGTGTTGGGACTTGATAGGAAGCTTCCACTTCCTCCTCGCGGCGGAGGAATTAAGGACCAAAAAAAAGAGGGAGGGGTGGAGGGGGGGAGTCATTATGTGTGCTGTCGACTTCTGAAGACATATAGACCCACTTTTAACCTTTATTTAAGCCGTGAAATCACAGTCCTCTCCCGGCGGTGCATGGCTACTGTACTGGTGACCTGCTCTGAACAAGTCTTCTGCTGTTGGCCACTGATCAAACTCTCAAGACACATTTCAAGATTATTAATGATTAGCATTGTTGTTTAACTGAGGGTTTTCCCAGTCCATGATCATGATCAGAAAAGGGGAAAATAAAATAGAGATTTCTAGAAAACAGGTCAGCAACATTGCTGACATGAGAATTATTTAAACTGCCAATACGGCGATCCTAGCAAAGCTTTAGCAGAATAGTGAACATTCTACTGAAGAATGAGAGAGAGAGAGAGAGAGAGAGAGAGAGAGAGAGAGAGAGAGAGAGAGAGAGAGAGGGAGCAGCCTTTTCAGGTTGGTGAGGTTGAGAACTGAACATTCCAACGTTGATTTAACTCCTGGCTATTGAAAGTGATAGACTGGTAGAATTAAGTAAAGCTTTATCCATAGGTTTCCAGTGTCTCATGAGCCCTTGCGCGAAATGTGGGCATCCTCTAATGACTTGTTGCTGCTGTGAGCCTGTGGCAGCACCTGAATCTCTGCATGGTGATGACTTGGTGCTCTGTTGAATCAGCTGTGTGGAGGAAGTGAAGCCCACATTAACACCCCTTTTCCCCAGTAAACTCTTTGGGAAACTAAGTTGGGATGTATCTAGGTTGCAGATGTGTATGGGGAAAAGCTTGGAAAACAACAACTAATAAAATGTGTACAACAACACCTAATAAACTGTGTACCAACACATTTTATTATGTGATGTTGTTTTCCAAACCAACCTATTAATGGATTCATCGACTATGAAAAGACGTTCTCAAAGTGGGGTCCAGGGACCCGCAGCTGTTCTTGCTGGGTTTCCGGGTCCCCAGCAAAATGAGGAACAGTTTGTGCCTTATTTAATGTCTTGACAAAATGTCCACCAATCTCTGGGGTTTCTGGCACAAAATATATATTTTTATGGGGGTCCAGACTAGTGCCAAAACATATCAATGTGAGTGTCACTGACATGAAAGAGTTTCAGAAACACAGCTGCTGAAAAGGTCATCAGCAGAGTATATTGTTCCCAGGATAACATGGACAAAAATGTCATGTTGAAACTAAGTCAGCCTAGACCAGAAATTCATGAACAATACAATTCATAACATTAATGTTTACCTCTGTCTCTGTTACAGTCAGTTGGTACACCCTCCATGCCCTATACAGTACTGTATGGCGCTATAAGGGCAGCCATATGGCATGGAAATGGGTAAAACATGTGAAAGTTTCTCTGAGGCATAGTGGTTCTGAAAGTTCTGGGCATGCCGCAGAACACTTTATATCTGGAATTTACCAATATCACTACATATGGCCTGGGGACTCACTTGTGGGTCGCGAACCCATTGGGACGGGTCGCGTCCAGCAGATTACCAAGGCTCTGTATGAAGGGAGCGCTCGTTTTATGGTTAGATGTCACAGTTATTGTCCACGACATTGCAAGCGGCACGAAGGCCAGCGGACCTTGGTCCTGCTCTTCGCGCCCGAGCGCCGCAGGCGCGAGTGCCCGCGAAGAGCGGGCCAGGGCCGGCCGCGGGAGTTACGAAGCCGTGGTGAATGCAATCGTTATATTTATGCCCAGGCCGTAAGGCCTGGGCAAGCGCACGATAAACGCAATGATAATTGGGTTTTGGTGCACCTCACGCGGTCCAAGTGACTACAACCGAGCGCTCCCTACGTCCGGTTCAGCCAATCACAGGGGGCTTGGGGGAGACCGGAACAGGGACAGCCTTGGGCATCAGCCAGACGCGGACGGGTCACAAGCAAAAATATCCTTTATTATATATTGTTTTATATGAATTTTTTAATAACAAAATCGTGAATGAAAACAAAAATCAGATGACCTGTTGATATCGTATACGCAAGATCAGAAATGTATTTTGGCCCTAAACCATTCAAAGCTTTATAGACCAACAGTAGTGTTTTGAAATCAATTCTTTGACACACAGGGAGCCAGTGTAAGGACTTAAGAACGGCAGTGATATGCTCCACTTCAGCAGCAGCGTTCTTCTGGGCATCGTACTTAAAGCTTTTTCAAAGCATAAAGCGTCATTCCTACCGGGCACGATAAAGATAAAGATAAAGATAAAGATAAAGATATAATTTTAAAAATCGTTCTCAACTCAAGTGTGGATGGCAGCGTCCACACCACAACGATAACGCTGACATAATTGATGTGAATGCCGACATATCGTTATAGTTATTTTTACCGTGCCTGGTGGGAATGACACTTTAGTTTAGGTGATATTTGAAGACTGTCAGCGAACCCAAATCTGGATGGAACTCATTAGTTGATATCATCCCCATATATGGGGATGATCTTGATGTCATTACCAGGACGTCATTTGGACTATAGGATTATTGTTATTGTTTGTAATGATAGTTGAAATATGAGCATGTAAGTTTATATTCTGGGACATATCTGACTAGTTATATTTATTTAGCCTCGATCAGACCCTCTCTGATTAATCCAGGATGTCCGTTTTCATGGGCAGGATTTATGTTGGTTGAAATCAGGTGATATTCTAGGCCAGATCTGACTAAATGGTAAATTTATATAGCGCTTTTATCCAAAGCGCTTTACATAGGTTGTGCAGAAACCATGCAAGGAACCAACCTACTCACCGGGAGCAATTAGGGGTTCAAAGTCTTGCTCAAGGACTCTTCGACATTAACTCAGGGGAAGCTTGGATTCGAACGAGGAACCCTTCGGGAACCCTTCATGCTCTAATAACGGTTTCTCTACCCCTGAGCTATGCCACCCCGACTAGTCATGGTTTGGCCCCAATCGAGACGTCACTGATTGGTCCACTTCCTGACCGTGCTTGCTGGGGGTCATCATTGTTCCATAACCATGCTGATAACCGCTATCAAACAAGACACTTCCTTATGCACTTAACTGGCCCGGAGTCCCCCAGGGGTCTAAACTTGAATTCTAAAATGTGGGTTAAATATTACATTCCAGGTAAGTTCTCCATGTCAGCATGGCACAAGAGATAACTCAAGGGTTTATATATGAAAGTTCTGGATTTCAAACTTATGTTCAACATTTTCACTGTCCATATGAATTCAAAAAGGTGGGTTAAATAATACATTCCTGATCCTGTCTCCATGACAACATGGTTCAAGAGATAAGCTAAGGGTTTATGCATGAAAGGGCTGGGGTTCAAAACTCCACTGCAACTTTTTCACTGTCCATTTGAATTCTAAATGGCCGTTTAAATATTACATTACTGGTTATTTCTCCATGTCAGCATGGCTCAAGAGATGAGTCAAGGCTTTGAATATGAAAGTTCTGGGGTTCAAAACTCATGATCAACATTTTCACTGTCCATTTGAATTCTAAAAGGTGGGTTAAATATTACTTTCCTGATTCATTCTTCATGTCAGCATGGCACAAGACATAAGTCTAGGGTTTATATATGAAAGGTCTGGGGTTCGAAACTCAAGATAAACATTTTCACTGTCCATTTGAATTCTAAAAGGTGGGTTAAATATAACATTCCCAATTGCCCTCCTATGCCAGCGTGGCTCAAAAGATGACTCAAAGGTTCATCTA
>NC_137827.1:9225285-9250285 GCF_963921795.1 Nannobrachium achirus | reverse complement strand
CTGCTGTTTTGCTGTTGCAAGATTGGCAAGCCCAACTCACCTGTCCATCGACCCCTCAGGGTGAAAGGCCATTCACACTGAGCACTATAACTAACTACCAGTAAGACTCCCTAATCGGGAGATAAGCGGTCGCTTATCGGCATTTTATGTGAGCTGCAGTGGAGGGGGTCCTCCACTGGGGGCACCACCACTTTTGCATCCGTTCTGGAGCACCAGGAGTCGGTGGTCCCCGGGAATTCCCCGTGAGCAGCCCCGTTGGGGTGGTCATTTGGTCATTTTTGCACATTTGGTCATTTTTTACACTTGGGGGTCCCCCAGGGAGCTGGGGGTCCCTGGGGCTCGGGGGGTCCTTGGAGGTTGTAGTTTGGCAGGCAAGGAGCGTGTGTGCAAAATGTGCCATGGATCGGGTCAACGGTTGCGGAGATATGAGCAGGGAAAAAGTGTGACGTGTGACGCGTGACCACATTTGGTCATTTTTTATATCTGGGGGTCCCCCAGGGACCTGGGGGTCCCTGGGGCTCCGGGGGTCCTTGGAGGTTGTAGTTTGGCAGTCAAGGAGTGTGTGTGCAAAATTTGGCATGGATGGGGGCAACGGTTGTGGAGATATGAGCAGGGCAAAAGTGTGACGGACTCACTGACTCACTCACTGACTCACTCACAGACAGCCTGTGGAGGTTTTGGTAGTAAATGCGACCTACGGTCGCAATAAACTCTGGTGTCTCACCTTGTGATTGAGAGTGAAACATATGAACTCTGGTCTCTCACCCTGTGATTGAGAGTAAAACTTACCAGTAAGGCTCCCTAATCGGGAGATAAGCGACCGTAGGTGGCTTTGCAAGAATCGGCCTGATGGTGGCGCTAGAAGAGGGCCATGTGAGAAATGAGGGGTGGGGTCTGCGCGGCGCCGAGGCGGACGAATAGGTACCGGCCCCGGCTCTCCCGGTCGCTCCTAGCCGGAGTTACGGCATTTTATGTGAGCTGCAGTGTAGGGGGTCCTCCACTGGGGGCACCACCACTTTTGCATCCGTTCTGGAGCACCAGGAGTCGGTGGTCCCCGGGAATTCCCCGTGAGCAGCCCCGTTGGGGTGGTCATTTGGTCATTTTTGCACATTTGGGTTTTTTTTTTACATCTGGGGGTCCCCCAGGGAGCTGGGGGTCCCTGTAGCTCCGGGGGTCCTTGGAGGTTGTAGTTTGGCAGGTAAGGAGTGTGTGTGCAAAATGTGGCATGGATGGGGGCAACGGTTGTGGAGATATGAGCAGGGGAAAAGTGTGACGTGTGATGTGTCACTCACGGAGGGACATTTTTTTACACCTGGGGGTCCCCCAGGGACCTGGGGGTCCCTGGAGCTCCGGGGGTCCTTGGAGGTTGTAGTTTGGCAGGTAAGGAGTGTGTGTGCAAAATGTGGCATGGATGGGGGCAACGGTTGTGGAGATATGAGCAGGGCAAAAGTGTGACTCACTGACTCACTCACTGACAGACAGACAGCCTGTGGAGGTTTTGGTAGTAAATGCGACCTACGGTCGCAATAAAAGTTCACACCCAGTGCCAAGAGTTCATTGTGGGCTCGCTTCAGCGAGCACACATTAGTTGTCCCCAATTTATATTTATTCTTTATTCCGCCACTTGTAGTTCAAACTTCAACTTGTTCAGCTTTACATACACTTATTATTACTTGCGTCAGCAGAGCGTGAAAGTACTGTTTCCGGTGGGCTCATATTTACCCATGGGATTTTCTGCTCTGGGCCCCAACAGTCTCATTGTCTCATAAAAATTAAACAAAATAGCACTCCATGGGCGGTGGCTGCATGTGCCATACAGTATTATGACAGTGGTGACATCACAATACTTTTTTACACAGGATGAAATGGTCATGAAGACTCCTGATTCACCAGGAGTCTGGATCGCTTGGTTGCAGGCTTAAAATAATTAATATAAATATTTTCTGAAATCTCAGGGGGAAAAAAAGAATGCCCTGGCAGCCAAGGCATTGTGAGCTTTTAGATCTGCTGTTTTTGCTGAACGTTCACGCTAATTACGGAATAGGGTTCATTTGGTTAGTGTCAGTGCTTGAGCTTGACTCACTCCAATCGTCATACCACTCTGACATGGCTGTTGCCCTGACTCTTTGGCAGTGCTTTGGTCTAAAACCCTAGTCTACTACTTTCTACGCTGTGTAGAAAGTAGTAGCTGATCTACAAGCAAACAATGCGTTTGCATTGTTTGCTTAATCAAAATCGAAAGGTTTTCAAATAATTGAAGTGGAGTAAAAGTATAATATTTGCCTTTGAGATGTAACCTTGCGTAGCCAGGCTTACTCATCTGTGAAGAGAAAAGCCTGGGCGCGATATGAGGCAGTCTGAGGCCTGCCCATAAGGTTGGCAAGAAATATTACCTCTAACAATAGCCATGTGTTGCATAGAGAATATAGGTTGCTGCCTTCAGGAAGGAGATACAGTGTTCCAGAATACAATAAGGTCAGACTAAAAAGGTCCTTTGTCCATCAGTCGACTTTAAGAATTAATCAGGAGTTTGGCCATAGGTAGGCTTAGCGGTGAACATTGCTCTTGTCTATATTATCCTTATATATGTAAACCTGTCTTGTTTTTGTTCCCTTGTGTCAAATGTTTGTATTATGTTTTGCATATATGGCTGCTGTGTCGCAAGACAAATTTCAGTGTGAACTGACAATAAAGTACTATCATATCATATCATCATCATACCGTCTCCGACCACCAAACCTTTTGTCAGAGAGTTCTGACTTTCCGAACTCTAATTCGGGCTAATGCTTTTCAGAAGATGCGAGTGACGTCATTTTGTGGTTGAACCGGACCTTTCCGATGAAAGGTTCGTTGGTCGGAGACAGTATGGACAGGCCTTTAAGTTAAGGCATAATAGCTGGTACTTAAGACAATCAAAATAGAGCCCAAGAATGGTTAGAAAGGTGAGACTTCTGCCATGTGAATTTGCCCTGCAAACGTATTCCCCGCTGGAAAAAAGATTGTTCTACTTTTCCCACTCCTTCAGTTGCGCTCGCAAAAAACAATATCCAAAACATGAATTCTGACAAAGGTACACCTATTAAGAGCGAGTAAAGAGCTACAATGTATGTAGGTTTGTTTCGTGGCACCTGTTTTTCTTTGAAGTCTATGCATTTGACCTTTGACCGCGGTGTCGGTTGACCGTGTTCATGAGCGCGGGCAGATGAGGTCATTGCCATCATCACTATCGATGACAAATCCACCACGTGTATCTTTGAGGACAGGATGTGCTTTGATCCCAACTTCCTGTTTTGAGCTTGTGTCCCGTGTGTGCGTGTGTGCGTGTGTGTGTGTGTGTGTGTGTGTGTGTGTGTGTGTGTGTGTGTGTGTGTGTGTAGGTGTGTGTGTGTGTGTGTGTCATCTCTGTACAAAGTGTTCTACTCTCTCGGAGGATAGCCCAGGGGAATGCTGGGTAATTATTCCTCTCGAAGGATTCTGTTTAATGACAGGACAGTTTCTCTCTACAAGCAGAGATAAGCAGAGCATTTTGGACCTCAAAGATACAATCTGTGACTTCTTTTAATGCTGTGTGTGTCCATTTGGACCCTTGGCGGTCCCCGGACCTCACATTGAGAACCATGCAGTGTTCAATGAATAAAACCTTATTTTAAGGTGGTTGTCACGGCTTGTTTTGGCTGCAGTATACCACCTTTAATTCTCTGATTTATGTACAGTAAGTCAGTGTTTCTCAACCTTTTTTCTGCATGGGCACACTTTTCATGTCCCAAGAATCCATGGGCACACCAACATAATACGGGGGGTGTAAATATCGTCACTGTCGGGAAGAAACCTTGTATCTCCAAGTTTCAAATGTGTACGTTTCTGCGCAAAGTAAAGCCCTGCTTCATCATACAAGGCTGTCGCACAACAGTAGTGAAAACAGCAGATCTACAAGCACACAACGCCTCGCACTGCGAGGCGTTTAGTTTAAATAGTGCGAGGCGTTTAGTTTAAATCATTTTTTAAATCATAAATACAATACTGGCTTTCAAGCAGTTTCAAGGGGCACACTTGACCCTTCTCAGGGGCACACCAAAGGTCCCCAGGCACAGTGGTTGAGAAACACTGCAGTAAGTAACCCCTTTACCCAACTACAACATGTTTGTTAAAAGAAGACAAAACCTGCTGCTATCAATGAATATAATTCACTTTTTGTGTGTCGCCACCAAGGTAACAGGCTACAGATAGATGCATGCTAAAACAATGCCCAACTGACATCAACGATGCCCAGTTGACATCACTGACTGACCTCACTACAGTGCCCAAATTTGGAGTTGACATCACAGACGGAAGGCCATCAATGTCGCCACCATGGTAACAGCCGCATGCTGAAACAATGCCCAAATTTAGAGATGAGCGTGCTGACATCACTGATAATAAACAGTGTCGCCACCATGGCTGTCTGTCTGCATGCTGACGTCATACTGTCATAGTACTGACGTCACATCAGACCGATACATTGCACAACTGGACATCAATGGCGACTGTTATGCCAACATTACTTCTGAGACTCCTACATTCAATCCCCCATCATATACTGTGAGTGTGCATTTTCTCTGTGGTGCTGCTGCCCCCTGCTGGCAGGCTGCAGCAGGTGTGACACTAGACTGGGGGTCAGACTGAGGTGTTATAGATCAGTGGTTCTCAACCTTTTCAAGCCGGGACCCCCAAAATAATTATATTTTAACTGGGGACCCCCCACCCTGACGAGCACTAAGAGTTGAGGCATTACATTTTGTATAACACGGTTCTATTGCGAAAATAGCAGATCTACATGCTCACAACGACTCGCGTTGTGAAGCGTTGTGAGCATACACATACAGCTATTTTCACAATTTCTGCCTCTAATATTTGACAATTTGGCCAATGTTTAATTTCATTTCAGAGGTATTAAAAAGTCCTTAAATTGTCACTTTAGAAATGTGCATAAACTATATAAAATAAAATGTGCAAAATATTATTGAACTCAAGTCCATGGCATGAGTAATCAGTAGAAGAAAAGTCATTTTGGGGCTGAACTACTCCTTTAAGTTATACATCTGGGGATCCCCCCAAGAGAACCACAAAGGACGTGGCCACACACTACTGTGGTAGTTGTATTATATGGTCCCCCTGCTCCTCTATTGAGAAATCTGGATTTCTGTGTGGTCTGGTAGGACACCTACTGGTTGCCAAGTGGTACTGACTTGAAGGTAGACATTCTTCTTGAGTTCAGCTTGAGCAGGATCATGATGACAGTGACAGAGTGCGGCTCTAAGTGCTTTCATCGTTGATTATATTGGGACGTTTACTCTCTACAAGAGTTATAAAGGGGAGTCAGAACGCTCTTGCTGGTTGAGCCCTAACGTCCATTTTCGGCTCAAAACATGTACAAATCAATAAAGTGCTCACCACATTGTCCAAACAGTTTTCTATCTACCGATGAGCCAACTCGTCGGCATGTGTTAGTCCATATGTTTCCAATAAATTAATGTTTACTCAAAGTCTCATCGCTTTCCTTGTTGTTGGGTAAAAATGGCCGAACATATCACGTGACGTTGATCGCCGTCGCTATTCGCTCATACTAGGACATGACGTTTTTGTATGCGGAAGTATTCCTACGTTCTGTAGTTCGGATCATAGACATAGAAAGGTAGACGCCTCCTTCGGCTAGGGGGCGTATGCATTGAGCAACTAAGGGAATCTTCGGCGCTTCCGTGTTCATTGCTTCCGCGTGCGTCACACATACGGAAGTCAGTAAGCCAATCAGAGGCAGGTGGGGGCTGGTCTTTACGTATGCAGCCTATAAGAACAGCTGAGCAGCGCAACATCGGAACTGGCTCTGTTGAATTGAATTGTGGTCCTTGGATAAGTCACGGAAAAGACACGCTGTGATTGGCCAGTAGTCACTTTGACTGACAGCGTTCCCTTAGTTTTTTCAGGAAGTCCGGTCTAGAACTTTTGCACATCGCTCCAATTAACTGCAGAGGCGAACGAGGCATCTAGCTCTTTATATCTGTGGTTCGGATGTACATGTTTTGAGCCGAAAATGGACGTTAGGGCTCAACCAGCAAGAGCGTTCTGACTCTCCTTTATAACTCTTGTAGAAAGTAAACGTCACAATATAAGCAACCTAGCTACCTCTACAAGAGTTATGATTTATGGCTACTTTCAACAAGTAGCACTCATACTATGGAATGTTTCTCCAACCAATCAGACCACTGTGTCAGCGTCAGTGATTTATCATCCACTCTAGTTGCTCCACGCAAACGACATCACAACATGATCGCGACATGGAGTGAGTGCATGATGCGGTCAAGAAGAGTTGTTGTCGTCAGTGACAGGAAAGGATAACTGCAATGTGCTCATACAGGATGTACACCATGACAACTAGAAGGGGGGGGGAGCAACACGCCCCAATAATAATACACTGTCTGACATATTGTAGAAACATCAAACTGTAGCCTATACAACGTCTCTCCTACTGTCTCTATGTTGTCTAACACATACACTCACACAAGCACACACACGCGGGCGCGCGCACACACACACACACACACACACACACACACACACACACACACACACACACACACACACACACACACACACACACACACACACACACACACACACACACACCTCTCAGTAGGTCAGGTATGTTTAAGCAACTAACTTGTGAGGTCACGGCCAGGTCACAAACATTCCTTTCACTTCAGTACTTCAGTGTGTGTGTGTGTGTGTGTGTGTGTGTGTGTGTGTGTGTGTGTGTGTGTGTGTGTGTGTGTGTGTGTGTGTGTGTGTGTGTGTGTGTGTGTGTGTGTGCGCGTGCGTGCGTGCGTGTGTGACTTTAGGGTGTGACGTGACGGACAGACTGACAGACTGACTGACTGAAGGACTGCCTGTGGAGCTTTTCATAGTAACTGCGACCTGACGGTCGCAAGTTAACTAAACTAAACTAAACTAAACTAAACTAAACTAAATTAAACACAACACAACACAGGACGCGAACACAAGGCCGATTATTGCAAAACACATTTTTGGACACTGCTCCTACAGATTTTGCCCTAAAATCACGCGAAGCGGTACACAGTATCTCTAAAGTCATGTCATCAACATGGACCTGTCCCATTTCCCATATTCCCTCCTGATTGGCTACCATTGCCTTCTAAAGTTTGTGTATGCGACGTGACGGTCGCTTATCTCCCGATTTAGGGAGTCTTACTGTTAAATCAGGGTATAGTTTACATTTAGTCCAAAGTCATTCAAACGCTACTGAAATGACCCAGAGTAAGTGATGCTAGACGTTAGCTTTACAAAGCATAACATAACATAACCATGTGACGATAGGCCTGGTTGCTATGGTTACCACATTACACTGACAGAGAGTTAAGTGTTGTTCTGGCACAACTCCAGCAAAGCTCTTCCACCGTAAATCTGTCTGACAGCACTGGAGACAGACAGACAGACAGACAGACAGACAGACAGTGTGGCCCCACAATGACAGAGCATTGCGAAAGGTTGGGACAGTGTGCGTGTGCGTGTGCGCGTGCGTGCGTGCTCACTAGCGTGCCTGTGTGACAAAATCCAAGTCATGTGTAAATAACATGAAGAAACATCTGTGTATAGCGGTGGTCAACACAAAGTTAACTAATGTAATGACTGCTAATGACATGACGGCTTGGACACGCTGAGCCACATATGTAGGGGTGTGTGTGTGTGTGCGTGTGCGTGTGCGTGTGTGTGTGTGTGTGAGTGTGCGTGCATATAGGTGTGCTGGTCACATATAATTGATGTAGTGAGGAGTCACCTGTAATGGATGTGAGTCACTACTCTTGTGTACTGTATGTGTGCATGCCTTTGTTCTACCGTGTCTGTGATAAACTGAGACAGTCAGTCCCACGTCTAACCTCAATCTCTCCATCAGATAATAAATGACACTACAGTGTAGCCAATACTGGAGTTCAGCTCCAAAACTTGTATGTCCAAAACCGTTCGCTTACTGTATTTATCATTTTAAAAATAAATTTAAAATTGTGAAAATAGCCGATCTACAAGCACACAACGCCTCGCACTGCTATTTTCACTATTTTGTTTCACTATTGTTGTGCGATGTTAGCCTGGCGTTGCGCATACTAATTCCTCACTGCGTATCGGATATTAGTCTGGACTCGCAGGCAGAATTTTCATTTCCAAGGGGTGGGTTAAAAAAATGGCCCTGGACACAATTGGTTAGACCAGACCAATGCATTGCTGGGCCATGATTGGTTCCCCCAAATTTTGGGGGAGAGGAAATGGATTCACAATTGAGCGGGGCCAGACCCATATTCACCAAGGCTACGTTTTCTTTGCCCAGGTGGATTTGGTCTGGTTCCAGGCTAGTGCAATGAGTCTTGTATGATGAAGCAGGGCTTTACTTTACGAGAAAACGCACACGTGTGAAACTCGGAGAACCGAGGTTTCTGCCTGACAGCGACGACGTGTTTGTACAGCCGTTAGAATCACCGTTACAGTCACACACACAGGGGCTTTACAGGACCACACACCCCCCGACCTGTGACCTTCAATCAGGCAAGGGAGAGAAGGGAAAAAAAAGCTCTTTGTGAGTCTCGAGCACCAGACTTTGAGACAACTTTCCATTCACAAAAAGTCAGATGGGGGGGCGAGCCTGTGGCCCATATAGAGCCAGGAGCCGTGCTGTAGTAACATCCCTAGTATGTCACAGCAGTTCATTTGTTGACCAGGACTAAGACTAAAAGACTAAGGTTGTTGATATTTAAGACTAAGACTAATCAATTTCAGAAGACTGGACTAAGACTAAGTGTATGTATTTTGATTGTCTTAAGTACCAGCCCTTATGCCTTAAAGGACAACTCTGCCCCAAATCACTTCTAGGCTCATTTTCCTACTTATATTGATCCAAGAATACTGTCCATGAGGTCTATTAGGCAGAAATGACTGTGTTGTCCAGTTTCCCCAGCAGAGCCCAGCAGCTCTCATAGCATAGAGTGGAGCCTACAGTATAAGCCTATCACTTTTATACTATAGTATTGGAGCCTACAGTATAAGCCTATCACTTTTATACTATTGGTTGTGGTCAAAAGTGATTTTCTTTTTCATGAATGTGTTACTAGTTGTCATTACAAACACATCCATGCCTTGGTTGTCCCACACAAGCCACCAAAATCTAATAAATCATGTTTTGGGGTGAGAATTTGGCACAACTGGCAATCAAAGTGACTGTACTGGCCAATCACAGGGCATCTTTTCCGGGACTTGGTAAAACACATACAAGCACAACATCTGTTTAGCAGAGTGTGATGGCTTGTATGGGACAAAGATGGCATGGATGTGTTTGTAATGACTAGTACCACATTCATGAAAAATAAAAAGACTTTTGACCACAACAAATAGTGTAAAAGTGATAGGCTTATAGGCTCCACTCTATGCTATGAGAGCTGCTGGGTTCTGCTGGGGAAACTAGACAACAGGGGCATTTCTGCCTAATAGATCGGGAAACTGGACTACAGGGGCATTTCTGCCTAATAGATCGCATGGACATTCTTTTTGGATCAATACAAGTAGGAAAATGAGCCTAGATGTGATTTAGGGCGGAGTTGTCCTTTAACTTAAAGGCCTGTCCATACTGTCTCCGACCACCGAACTTTTCGTCTGAGAGTTCTGACTTCGGGGTAATGCTTTTCAGAAGATGCGGGTGATGTAGTTTTGTAGTTGAGCCGGACGTTTCCGACGAAAGGTTTGGAGGTCAGAGACAGTATGGACAGGCCTTTATGTTCATTCATAAGAGCTGGTACAAACAAAATAGAGCCCTAAGATGATTTTTGATATTTAGTCCTAAGACAAAGACTAAATGGTGTGTTATTCAAAAGACTAATAAGACTAAATCAGAATTTGCTGAAAAAAGTAACACGGTGTCGCAGGGACTTACCCCAATCCAATCCAATGATCTGTGGGTCGGCGGTTCAAATCCCGGCTCCTCCTATCCACATGTGGAAGTGTCCTTGGGCAAGACACTGAGCCACTCCATTGAGTCGGTCCGTGTCAGCTCGCCACCACTGGTGTGTGAATGTGGTAAGTGAGGATGCTGGCGTCGACTGTTTGCCGCTTCACCTCCCAACATATGAATAAATGAATCATTGTAAAGCGCTTTGATCACTTGGAAAAGCGCCATAAAAATGCAATTCATTATAAAAATGTAATTCATAACCTATGATTGCTGAGTGCCAAGCAGGTCTTTGGACTATGGAAATAATGTCAGGGTGGACACTAACATAAACACTGATTCTCATCCTAAGAAATATACAATAAAGCAAAAAAAGAAAAGTAACTCTTGCCACTGTGTGCGATCCATTTCCTATACATGTTTGATGATCTAAGAGAACACCGCACCAGTCAAGTCAGAGCGCGGTGGTAACAAAAAAGTCTATTCAGGCTGGAAACTCCAAACACAAGGCCCCTGAGCTGGTAAAGAACCGCAAAGGACATAAGCAGCTGGATCTTTTTTTCTGTGCGTTTGATCCTTTTGATAATGGTGTGACAATGCATGTATTTTACATGTTTATTATTAATAAAGGGGTCAAAGTAAAAAAAAGGGGGGTGGGGGGTATGTGTCATTCCTAATCCTTTTTGCCCTGCTAAAGCACCTGCTGCTGCAGGCTTCAGGGATGAGAGTGACTACAGACTACACCATCTTCTGCAGGGCTAAAAACTATTCACATACCAGACCTGTATTGTGTTTGTATTTGTAATGTGTTATGTTGCATTGCATTGCATTGCGTTTTATACTGTAGTGTAGTATTTACAATGTTAATTGTGTTAATAATTTATTTTTAAATGCTCTGGCTGGTGGTAGAGTAGATTATAGCAGTGGTTCTCAACCTTTTTCAGGCCGCGAACCCCAAAATAAACTGGGGACCCCCCTACCCTACGAGCACTAAGAGTTGAGGCATTACATTTTGTATAAAACGGTTCTATTGTGAAAATAGCCGATCTACAGGCCATACACAACGCGAACGCGAGGCGTTGTGAGCATGTAGATCTGCTATTTTCACAATTTCTGCCTCTAATATTTGACACATTGACCAATGTTTAATTTGTCATTTTAGAGGTATTAAAAAGTCCTTAAATTGTCACTTTAGAAATGTGCAGATAACCTCTATAGACTTAAACTTTATGGTGGTTTGTTTACTGTTGAGTGAGAAAACAATGTTGCACATTAAGTTAATCATCTGGGGACCCCCCAAAATAAGTCCCGAGCCACAGGTTGAGAACCACTGGATTAGAAGGATGTCAGGAACTGTCTGTGTGCATTCTCCCAGTCAACTGTCTGTGTGCATTCTCCCAGTCAACTGTCTGTGTGCATTCTCCCAGTCAACTGTCTGTGTGCATTCTCCCAGTCAACTGTCTGTGTGCATTCTCCCAGTCAACTGTCTGTGTGCATTCTCCCAGTCAACTGTCTGTGTGCATTCTCCCAGTCAACTGTCTGTGTGCATTCTCCCAGTCAACTGTCTGTGTGCATTCTCTCAGTCAGCTCCTCAGCAGTGGTGGAAAGGTACTGACATATTTTACTTCAGAGTATCTTTAATATAGAAATACTCTGTTAGGGTGCCCTCACACCAAAATACCTAGAGTGGAATCCACCAATGCATTTCAATGAGAATGGAGTGTTTTTTGCCAGTAGAGGATTTCTGCAAAAAAAACGCTCCATTCTCACTGAAATGCATTGGCGGATTTCACTCTAGGTATTTTGGTGTGAGGGCACCCTTAAAGTGAAGTAAAAGTGCCAAGTAAAAGTCAGGAATTCAAAATGTACTTGAGTAAAAGTATGAAAGTGCTGGCGTGTTGATCTGCAAGCTCACAGCGGGTTGTATCGTTGTGTGCTTGTAGATCTACTCTTTTCAAATAACCAAGGTGTAAAATGGAGCTAAAGTGGTTTATATGTTTTATATTATTATAATTTATAACTGCAGAGTAGCCATCGTCAAGAAAAAGTTCGGTCGCTCTTTGCAATGCGGAAGTCTGTAATCGAGAGACTAAAATAAATGTAGTGGAGTAAAAGTACAATACTACGATCCAAGAAGTAGTGGATTAGTAAAAGCATTGGAAATTGGAAATACTAAACAAATACAAATACCTCCAAATTTACAGTACAAGTACAGTACTTAAGTAAATGTTGCAGTAGTTACTTTACACCACTGCTCCTCAGTGATGTGGCAGGGACGTGCAGAGAATGTTAGAGAGGCAGGGGTTGACATTTCTGAAAATATCGAAAATAAATAGCAGACCTCCAAGCTTGGAGGTTGGAGGACAGGCTATTTTCGGTGATAACACAATGAACTAAGCATACTAAAGTCAATTCTGGAGATGTGGAGTATGTCAGGGATTTCTACACAGAGACGGCAATTCTTTCAACATAAGATGCTGCGTTCAAGTTCAGGAGAGTTTGGACAAGGCGATTCGCTTGAATGCTGCCTTCAGGTATGGCATGGAAAGAGGGGCGTTTGCATTTCTTTCACTCCATTCATGGTCTGGAGATGGCACTTTTTGCAGACGGTAAAAAGGCAGGGTCTCAAGCCCCCTTTGATGTCTATGTGTGCACGTGCCTGCATAACATAACATACTGTAACATAACATAACATAACATAACATAACATAACATAACATAACATAACATAACATAACACATACTGTAAATCCCCAACAATTCCCATATAGACTCTATATGGGAATTGTTGGCGATTGCAAAATAAACTTTAATTTTAATATATCAGATATGACTTGATAAGCCCACACAGTTGTTTTATAAAATACATTTATTCAACAACAACGTTTACCTTCCAAATGTGGCTTTTTTTCTGTTGTCCCCCAGTGTTACCAAGCAACCAGCAGCTCACACAAGATAAACAGAAAGAAAGAAAGAAAGAAAGAAAGAAAGAAAGAAAGAAAGAAAGAAAGAAAGAAAGAAAGAAAGAAAGAAAGAAAGAAAGAAAGCTTAATTCCAAAATAAACAAACCAAATGTAAATAATAATTCATCATAATAAAACTATATATATATATATATATATATATATATATATATATATATATATATATATATATATATATATATATACATACATACATACATACATACATACATACATACATACAGTAAGGTAAGGAAGCACCTTACTGTATGGGCCTTTGTATAAAGTATGTGATGATATAATACCATATTATAAAGGACATCCCAAATGACTACAATTTAATGAACTATGATGTTTAAAACAATAACATTCTAAATAAAATCTAGATGAATCCGATACCTAATTAATGCCATATATTATACTTGACTCTCTCTCTCTCTCTCTTCTCTCTCTCTCTCTCTCTCTCTCTCTCTCTCTCTCTCTCTCTCTCTCTCTCGTTGTAATCCTTGCTTCCATAATGGATTGTTCATGGCATCCATAGATCAGAGGAGGCTGGCTAATCCCGGGGCGGTGGGAACGCCCCCTGCACCATGCCGCCTAGCATGGTGATTATCGGCTCCTTATCAGCGCTCCTTGCCGCTCATTAGGGCCTTTTACACGGGGACACGAGCCGTGTCACCGCCGTGGAAATGGATGCTGTTGACATTAATGTCGCTTTGTCACGGCAGATAAACTCGTCAATTATAGCCCAACATATACACACACACACACACACACACACACACACACACACACACACACACACACACACATAGCCTAAAAACGCAAGGCCCGTCAAGACTCCAGTTCCTAATCCCATCGAACAATTATTAATGTGTTAAAAAGTATATACATTATATATATATATATATATATATATATATATATATATTAGGGATGGTCCGATCAGGTTTTTTGGAACCGATCACCGAGCACCGATCACAAAAGTTTGATCACCCGATACCGATCAATCACCGATCCGATCAAGTTATTATTTATATATTATTTATATTTTCTAAATGTTAATGTTTTAACTTTAATTAATTCATTCACTCATGAATTCATTTATATATTTGCCTTATAGTTATTTACCAGCATTACTATGTATTTATTATCATAGCAGTAACTAATTATTCCTTCAGCACTGTGGAAATCAATACCCCAAAATGGCCTCAAGTGGGCATACTGAACGGCTGGTTGATCGGATGCACCGATCGGATCGGATCGGTGAATTTACCTTTTGATCTAAACCACCGATTATTGCCGATCACGCTTTGATCGGCCCGATCCGATCCATTGCCGATTGATCGGTAACATCTCTAATATATATATATATATATATATATATATATATATATATATATAATTATTACAAAAATAACATAATTTATGTTATTTATTTTTTTACAAAAAGCATCTAGCATACATGTTATTTTTTTATTTTTTTTATTTTTTATAGAGAAACTGCTTCAGATATTTTTTTATTTTTTTAATTAAAATCATAAAAATAACTGCATGTTATTGGTGGCATGGCAGAAATAGCATTTTTCATCAAATCATGGCTATGATTTTGGTATTATTGTGACGTGTCTCCTCCGTTCTGCCAAATGTCATCAAGGCTCCGTTTGATTAAAAACTCTCTTTTTTTTTAACGAGTCTGGGATTCAACATTTATTTCAAATATTCCATTTATTGGATTTGTGAGTGAAACGCATTGACTGGGCGGATCTGATGATCGAGGGCTGAGGCTATTTTAATTTAAATAATCGACCAAACCTTTATTGGTATAATAATTCACATCAATTCACATTAAACGTATATTAGGCCTATTCAAGTAAGTTAACTTATAATGTGCATGCAGTAGCCTAGTAGGCTATATGCATAGGCCTACTATTCGGTACAGAACTTCTCCAAAGATCACTCGCGCGAGACTGTGATAGCCATAACGCACGAGCGCGCACACATACGCACGTGCACGCACGCGCACGCTCATCTCCTCTCCTCTCCTAGCCTCCTCCTCTCCTCTCCTTTCCTCTCTCCTAGCCTCCTCCAGTCCAGCCCAGTCAGTCAGTCAGTCTCGCTCACATCCACTAACTGATCCACGTCCACGCGCACATCCAGATCCGTGACCAGTCAGTCAGACCTGACCATTATTCCCAGCCCAGCGTGGAGTTGTTCTTGCGGGTGCGTGGGGTGGAGTGGAGAGTTCACAGAGAGAGGAGGAGAGGAGAGCGAACAGACTGCATGAGAGCTCCGTTTGGGTTTTTACTTTGGAAGGGGATTCTTTTTGTTTTGCTGCCGGCCGGCCGCCGGGTAGAAGTTGTGTTTTTCGGGGGGGATCTGTGTGTGCGCGCATGTGAGTGTGCGTGTGTGAGTGTGCATGTGTGAGTTTGCTTGTGTGTGTGTGTAGCCTATGTGTGTGTGTGTAGCCTATGTGTGTGTGCGTGCCTGCATGGTTCCACACAGCGCCTCATGCTCGCTGTGATCCACAATGTTGGGTTCAGTGAAGATGGAAGGACACGAGACGCCAGACTGGAGCAGCTACTACAATGACGCACAAGAGGTCGGTGATCTTAACGGTTAATTATAGCTAAATCAATACTAAAACACACGTAGCGGGTCCATTTGGTTACACATGTTAGGCTACACTCTATGAGTTACTGACATTAGCTTGGAACAGGCCAAGGCGCAGGTTCGGTGACTTTGGTGACAGTTGTTTTTTTTAATCTATTTTGGAAACGTTTTGTTCCCATCTGGCATTAAAAAAACGTTATGTGGCTATATCCACCTGTGTCTTTCTACTACAATAACGCACAAGAGGGCGGTGATATTTAGTACGCTAATGTTTAATTATAGCTAAATCAATAGGTCTACATGTAGCCTATCCTTCTGTATAACTCATTATAGCATGTAACCAACACATGTAACCAAATGGACCGCGAAGGGTCCATTTGGTTACATGGAACTGCATGGCCAAGGTGCAGGTTCGGTGACTGGTTGTTGTTGTTATTATTATTATTTTTTTTTTTTGGGAAACGTTTTATTTGTTCCAATCTGGCATTAAAAACACGTTATGTGCCTGGGGAAAAAAAACACCTGTGTATTTTCTTATAGTGTAAATACTTCCATTATTGTTAACTCCTATGCAACGGCCACTTCAAAAACATTACTGTTATGTGTAAGTTATTGGATCAAATGGTTTTGCATGTAATGCACATGAAGGTGCATTTGTGTGTGTGTGTGTGTGTGTAGGTGTGTGTGTGTGTGTGTGTGTGTGTGTGTGTGTGTGTGTGTGTGTGTGTGTGTGTGTGTGTGTGTGTGTGTGTGTGTGTGTGTGTGTGTGTGTGTGTGTGTGTGTGTTCTTCATATATTTGCCACAATGAGCCCATGCATGCATGCTTCACAGAGAGAGGAGGAATGTCGTAAATGTAAATGTGGTGTCTTTAACACAGAGAGATCATTCACTTGAACTGCGCCCAACATACAAATTATAGCCAAATGATATGAGGCTTATAACAGCCTGCCTGACATATAAAACTGCTCCTCATCATAAGGCGCACAGAGGATTGTGTTGGATGGTTGGATATTTTGACCTGTGTGCTATATCGTTTTTTTTTATAATTATTTTGGTTCATATGAACGTCAAGTTTAATTCCCCTTTTTTTCCTTCTTCTTTCCTTCATATTGGAGCCGTGTTTAGGATCGCTGCCCGTGTTGGGTCGCGGGCACTATTTGTATGGGTCGGGAGTAGGCTAAATACATCCCGTTTTAACTTGGGTTACTTACACATATTCAAAAATGTTTAAACGTACATAAACATTAATTATTTGTATTTACTTTTCCCACAGATTTATTTCGAAACTATATTAGACTAACTAGTGAAAACAGCAATGCAATTTGTGGTGTCGTTGTCGGGTGGAAAACTTGTATCTCCAAGTTTCAAATACGTTCTTTCGCAAAGTAAAGACCTGCTTCATCATACAAGGCCGTCACGCAAAAGTAGTGAAAACAGCAGATCTACAAGCACACAACGCCTTGCGGTGCGAGTCGTTGTGTGCTTGTAGATCGGCTGTTTTCACTGGTTTATATCATTTTTAAAATGATAAATGCAAAACGAACGGTTTTGCACATACAAGGTTTTCACTCGACAACGACGATAGCCTATATTTATTGTATAATTTAGATGTAGTCCATATCTTTTTTCAGCCTGAAAAAGATAAGGGCTAAATCTAATTGAAGATAGCCAGGTTGCCTATAGCCTATATTCGCGGATTATAAAGGAACCGCAGCGCAGCAGCAAGGGGAGTGTATTAATCTTTAATTGAATAATTAGGGGTGATTTGGAGATGATGAAGAGGCCCAATGTGTCTCGTTCTTTCCTTTGTTCAGGCTCCTCCGTCTAGAATAATTGACGCCTTTAAACATTTATTACACTTCTTTATTACTTTCACTTTGATTCGTTAACCTCTATGGCCTAAAATAATAAAACCACCAGTGTCAAATTATGCATCTGTTTTCACCCCCAAAATGTATTTTTTTCCCCCCTATCAATTACTCACACCATGGAGACTTGAGTTCAATAATATTGTTTTGTTTTTGTCTCATTCCTAATCCTAAAACAATACTAGCCTATGATTATAATAAATGTACCCCCTGTTGATTTCCCAAATGAATTTGGGTCTCCATCCGAAATCAACGGGCCTATACCTCATATTATTGGCTCAGGAATGCGACAAAAACAAAAACATATTATTGAACTCAAGTCTCCATGGAGTGAGTAATCGAAAGAAAAAGTCATTGTGGGGGTGAACTACTCCTTTAACTCCGAGAGTGTACAAATGTAGCCAAATCGATTAATTAATTAACCTATAGCCAAAATAAAACCAGTGTCAAATTATCCAGGTGTAACTCCAAGACTGTGTATAGAAATATATATGTAACCAAATGGACCCGTATATTTCTCTTGGAGTTAAAGAAGAAGTGACACCTGGAACTATGGTGCTTTTATGAGCGTTTTATTTGATCAAATGGCACAAATAAATCCCTTTTCTTATTGTAGCCAATACATAATATAGGCCTACAGACTTTAATATCAGGTTCTTCACTCTGATCTGTGATCTCAGGTGAATTGAGTCAAAATGAAGTCATTTTGAATTGACCAAACAAACACTGGTTGTGTTCTCTCTCTCTCTCTCTCTCTCTCTCTCTCTCTCTCTCTCCCCTCTCTCTCTCTCTCTCCCCCCTCTCTCTCTCTCTCCCAGGTGTATTCTCCCATGCCGAACGGCGCCATGAGCGCCATGAGCGGCATGAACATGAACGGCTACATGTCGACGGCCGGCGCCAACATGAACCTCAACATGTCCTCGTACTCCAACGCTGCGGTGGCGGCCGGCGGCATGGGGGGTCCCGGGGTGGGCGCCATGTCCGGCCTCAGCCCGTCCAACATGGGCTCGGCGGCGCAGCAGCAGGCAGCGGCCGCGGCGTCCATGGGCGCGCTGAACCCCTACGGCGCCGCGTTGAGCCCCGCCATGAGCCCCATGGCGTCGTACGGCCAGCCAGGCGGCCTGGCGGCGGCCCGCGCCCACCACCACCACCACCACCACCGCGGCGGCGGGGCCGGCGGCGGCGACAAGGCGTCCTTCCGGCGCTCCTACCCGCACGCCAAGCCGCCCTACTCCTACATCTCCCTGATCACCATGGCCATCCAGCAGGCGCCCAGCAAGATGCTGACGCTCAGCGAGATCTACCAGTGGATCATGGACCTGTTCCCCTACTACCGGCAGAACCAGCAGCGCTGGCAGAACTCCATACGCCACTCGCTGTCCTTCAACGACTGCTTCGTCAAGGTGTCGCGGTCGCCCGACAAGCCCGGCAAGGGCTCCTACTGGGCGCTGCACCCGGACTCGGGCAACATGTTCGAGAACGGCTGCTACCTCCGCCGGCAGAAGCGCTTCAAGTGCGAGAAGAAGCTGTCGCCGGGGAGCGGCGGCGGCGGCGGCAGCAACAAGGCGGAGGGTCGCGGCGGCAACAAGGAGCAGAGCGCGGCGTCCGCCTCGTCTCCCCTCCTCCTGGCCGGGGAGGGCAACAACGGCGCCGCCGGCAGCAGGCCGGCTCACATGGACGCCTCCTCCTCCTCCAGTCCGCTGCACGGACGCTTATTGCTGGAGCACCGGGGCATCAGCGGGACGTCGGACCTCAAAGTCCCCCTGGGCTCCTCCCAGCTCCACTCTGCGGGTGTGGCGGCCGCGGTGGCCTCCCTGTCCCTGGGAGGACACTCCTCGTCCATGGAGTCCCAGCAGCAGCACCCTGCGCTGCACCTGAAGGGCGACCCCTCCTCATCCTCCTCCTCCGCCGTCCCGCACGTCACGCACTACTCCTTCAACCACCCGTTCTCCATCAACAACCTCATGTCGTCCTCGGAGCAGCAGCAGCAGCAGCACAGACTGATGGACCTGAAGGCCTACGAGCAGGCGCTGCAGTGCAGCGGGGCCTACGGGCCCCACGGTGGAGGAGCCATGGGGCCCCTCATGGAGCCCGCCTCGGCCCTCATGGAGGCGCCCTATTACCAAGGTGTGTATTCCCGACCCGTCCTCAACACCTCCTAGTACAGCGGTGCTCTCAGGACTTTGACATTTTGAAAGCCTGGTCTCCCCTTAACTTTGACAGATGGACAAATGGAACCGAATCGTCGTTGTTGTCGGTTGGAAACCTCGTATCTCCAAGTTTCGAATGTGTACGTTCTTTCGCAAAGTAAAGCCCTGCTTCATCATACAAGGCCGTCGCACAAAAGTAGTGAAAACAGCCGATCTACAATCACACAACGCCTCGCGGTGCGAGGCGTTGTGTGCTTGTAGATCTGTTTGAATCATTTTTAAATGATAAATGCAAAACAAACGGTTTTGGACATACAAGGTTTTCACTCGACAACGACGACATGCATTTGGTTCCATCACTGTCAGAGTTTCAGACTTGTAAGTAGGGATGGAGCTCGAAACAAGAGTCCGCTATAACCCGATAACAAATGTATTGATTACCTGGTATCAATAAGCTTTGGGCTGATCAAGCTTGTTATCGAGCATAGCGGCCCATGACGTCATGTTTAAGACAAGAGGCGATCAAGAAATTATTACAGTATACTATTCATAATATAAAGCCATTTAACACTTATTGCTCACTAATGAATGATTGTTTTAATGATATTTAATGATACTATTTGTTACTTTTGTCAATTGTCATCTTCATAGATGGTGGTCAGACACAAGCTCACAGTCACAACAACAGGCCAATAAAAAATGATACCATTTCTGTTCAGAATTTGTCTCACGTCTTTCAACAATCTTTCCATATTATAAAATGCTCAACAGTGGGCTTGATAAAAGCCCGGCTCATTAAGCAGGATCGATAAGGTGCTCATTATCGATTTAAATGAACGAGCTCCATCCCTGCTTGTAAGGGTCAATCTAGACCCCCATAAAGGAACCTACAGATCCACTGTCCCATAAGAAAACAACCCAGAACAACCCAACCCCCTCAGGGGGGTCTTTCTTATATATTTATATAAGATCCTACTGGGGAAGAAATCACACGCGGGACAAAAACTAAAAAAAAAACACACAAAAAAACAGACATTTTGTTTTATTTTTGCACGCGGTGCAGTTCCGGACTGTTATAGCCTTACTGTAAACGGAGAATGAGATTTGAGTTATTATTATTATTATTATGATTGTAAAAGTGTTATGATGGCTGTATATATATTTCAAGGTGTATAAAAATCGTTGCTAGCGTAATTTAAAAAATGATTCTTCGAGCCTGTTCTCTCTCTGTCTGTCTGTCCCTCTGTCTGTCTCTTTCTCTCGCTCTTTCTGTGTGTGTGTGAGAGATGTGTGTGTGTCTCTCACTCTATCTGTGTGTATGCGTGCGTGTGTGCGTGTGTTCTCTCTCTCTCTCTCACTCTCTCTCTCTCTCTCTCTCTCTCTCTCTCTCTCTCTCTCTCTCTCTCTCTCTCTCTCTCTCTCTCTCTCTCTCCACCATCAGTTACATTAAAGTGCATGAATGCAGGAGGTCAGGCGGTTGACGGACAGCAAAGCAGCCAGTGTGTTCTCATATGCTGGCGGTTCTATCACAGTGGTTCTCAACCTTTTCAGGCCGCGACCCCCAAAACAATGATATTTTAACTGGGGACCCCCTCCCCACCCCTACCCTGATGAGCACTAAGAGTTGAGGATTTATATTGTGAAAATAGCCGATCTACATGCGCACAACGCCTCGCGTTGCGAGGCGTTGTGAGCATGTAGATCTGCTATTTTCACAATTTCTGCATCTAATATTTGACAAGTTTGGCCAACGTTTAATTTGTCATTTTAGAGATATTATACTTAAACTCTATGTTGGTTTGTTTACTGTTGAGTGAGAAAACAATGTTGCACATTAAATAAGTTAATCATCTGGGGACTCCCCAAAATAATTTGGGGACCCCCCCTCTCTGGGGGTCCCAACCCACTGTTCTATTAGGCTATTATAAAGCAGTCCGTCTGAACAGACCTAGAACAAACAAATACATCAATAAATAAACGACACGTTGTCTTCCTGCTGTATGTAAAGTCTGCTGGCATATTATAATAATATAATCATGGGAGAGAACCAAGGAGTGCTGGGGTTATTTTTTTGTTTGTTTTTACGTGGAGAGATGATGATGATGATGACGATGATGATATGGTGTCCTGTTTTTGCTTTGTTGTGTCTTTCCACTCTGTTGATTTGGGTGACTTTGCATGTTCCTTAACTTATTCTTGTTATTTTTCTTTTCCAAATAAAACAAGAAAACGAGATTTATTCACTGTTGTATTATTATTATTTTTAATATAGCCTAAAACGTTATTTAAATTAAAACGAGTCACTTTTAAGGCCGAAACATATAGGCTATATAGGCATTAATTGTGTATGTATCAATGTATGACGTATGTATAGGCCTATCCGCCTATGTAGGCTATATAACTTCTATTTTTGGCGCGCAACACCATTTTACGGCGGAGCGTAAATTGGGGATTACGTGCGATTATCGAGGCGGCGGCGCACGTTTGTAATGTAGGCTGATAATAATAATAATAATCCAGAAAAAAGTGTGTAATGTTATTTTAAACATTTATTTTATTTTAAATATTATTTGTTTATTTATTTATTTATTTATTGGGTAATGGCCTCTGTATAATAATACCAAATAACGTCACGTATTTCTTTCTAACTGGACTTAATTCAATTTACAAACCATAGACTTAATTGTCATCATCCAGAAAAGCGGGGATAAATATATTAGGCTTTTTATAAATTCATACCTTTGAATTAAATTGTTTTTTGAACAGCTATATGTTGTTACTATAATTATGATATCTCCATGGTCGATATCTGACTGTGAGGATGGGTTTACAATACGGCCCGTGTTTGTTTGCAGTGCGTGGTGAATGGGCGCGGCCACGGCCAACAGTAATGGGCTAATAATGAATGATATATAATAACAATAACAATAAATAAACACGACCAGGAAAGCCGGATAAAAGGTAGAAGGATTTATAAAACACTAATGCGTGTAACCTCCGCGCATTCATGGGTTTTCATGCGGCTGAACCTCGACAGATTTCACTTTGATCGTGGGTATTTCGCGGACACGCATTTTGGCCCAAGAAGCGTGAAATGTGTGTAATGATCGTGTAGAGAGGATATAAAGCCCACGGCTGCAGGGAGGCGTGAAGGAAGGCTCGCCGCCTCGGCCGGCCTCGACTCGCGTGGAATCGAAGTGCGTGCGTGGTGCGCGCGGCACGGCGGGCCGTCATTAGGCTACAACATGTCTATTAAAATAATTCATTTTAGCCTTTAGAGCTTATTACAATTTTTAAGTCAAAATAAAATTAATACAATATTAATGTAGGCTATTATTACAATATTATTATTGGTAGGCAATTTTTACTGCAAAGTGAGCGAGGGCTCATTTGGATATAGGCCTACATTTGGACATTGGATACTTAATAGGCTAATCAATAGGTCAACTTAATTTTATTTCGAATAGGCCTATAACTTTTATATATTAAATTAACAAAACTGCATTTTATAATATTAGATTGAACTGATTAACCATGAATATATAGGCCTATGTTTATCAAATAGGATCGCTTCATGTCAAAGGTGCATAGGCTGAAATAATGCTGTGCGTCTTTCAGTAGGCTAGCGTGTTTTTTTCTTTTTTTTTTTATCTTGTTTGTTTATATTTGTAATTTAATTTAATTTTAAACAATACCAAGACGTGCATTCCTCATTATAGGATTCGGTGCGGGTGGTTAATCAAAGTTTAAGCTATATATGGTAGGCTACATTTACAATTCTAAACGGTGCATAATAGGCTAAACTAAACCATGTAAATAACAGTTTAATAAATCTATGTAACAACATAGATTTATAATGTATAATCCTGAACAATCCCGAACGAACCCCTCATATAATAACACGCGCGTTTTCAAAGGTTATCATAAACATGTTTTCTTTTCCCACAGCAATAAAACAATAAATTATTTCATGTGTGAATTCTCTCAGAGACGCACGGAGCAGACAGTCCAGGCTACAGGCCGCCATGTCAACCTTTTGTGATCAAATCTAATATATCTTTGTTCGCTCCGTTTCCACTTCATTTCACATTCTCATTCTGTCTGTCTGAGAGGAGATCCGCTTTATTCCCTTATTGCCGTTTTCACCGCGTGTGACCTGCAGACCGCTCAATTCAGACACTCTGTCTGTCTCATTGAGGATGGACTCAAACACATCAGCCGCGTTTGGGCAACTAAACAACGCGGAACGCTGTTTTGTGATATTTAATGCATACAGACTACAGCCTTCTAGGTTACAGGCTTACAGCCATGATAGTCTATACAATAAACAAAAGCTAAATAAATTACAGTCCATATTTGACTATGAGTGTGTATTATATCTAGTCTAGTATAAAATCTATAGGCCCATATGAATGCTATAGGCCCAGTATAAAGGCTATATGGGCCCGGTAAAGACTTATAGGCCCAGTATAAAAAGGCCCAGTATACTGTAAACGCCATAGCATATTATAAAGGCTATGTCAATATATGTATGTACTCTATCGCCTGTGTCTGAAATAAAGTTTGAATTTAATTTAATAGGCCCAACATAACAGATTTTGCCTTTACATGCTATATGGCCCAGTATAAAATCCATATGCATAGTAGAAAGGCAAGACTAATAGGCCTGATATAAAGTCTAAATTAGGCCCAGTATAAAGGCTATCAGAATAAGAATTATTGTCACATCACAGGTTTAATTCATGTTATGCCCGACATGAAGACATTTTAAGCCGGGGTTTCTGAAGGCTATGGGCCCGGTATAAAGAGCCAGTATAAAGTCTATACTGGGTCAAGGCCTTTATATGGTCTTTATACCGTATATAGGCCCAGAGGATGCAGGTGTGGCATATCAATGCATTCTGACTCCCAGCTCACCATATTGTGATGCTCGGTCATGTACCTTTCGCCTCCCATGCTGAAGGATGCTGAGGATGCCCTTTCACATAGAGTACCATGTCGAGGACCATTCCTAACCCATTATTGGTGTATATACTGTCAGTGTCTAGGCAAACCGGGTCAATGTGCTTTTAACGGCAACATCATCCGTGTTCTGAATCGTGTCTGCACAGGCACGCGCACACACAGACATCAAAGGGGGCTCGAGCCCCTGCCCTTTTATCCGTCCGTAAAATGTGCCCTCTCTCTCCAGACCATGAATACAGTTTTTCCTATGGTGAAAGAAATGCAAATGCCCCTCTTTCCATGCCATACCTGAAGGCAGCATTCAAGAGTATTGCCTTGTCCAAACTCTCCTGAACTCGAACGCATGCATCTTATGTTGAAAGAATTGGCCTTTCTGTGTAGAAATACATGCCGGTATATATGCCACATCTCAAGTATTCACTTGATTATGCTTAGTTCAGTGTGGTATAACGCACCGA
>NC_137827.1:9167785-9220285 GCF_963921795.1 Nannobrachium achirus | reverse complement strand
CATGCTCACAACGTGCGAGGCGTTGTGAGCACGTAGATCTGCTATTTTCACAATATTAATCTGCAGAACCGAGTCACATTAAATGTAATACCTACAATTCCAAGTGCTTGTCAGGGTGGGGGTCCCCAGTTCAAATATGTTTATTTTGGGGGTCACGGCCTAAAAAGGTTTGAGAAGCCCTGGTATAGAGCATTAACACATTCATCCACCAGGGGCATTGACAACTCATTCTTATGACTTCCTGTCTAGCCAAGCTTTATAAACTATATATTGTTTTTAAAGAGAAAACAATGAAAAAAATAATAAAATAAGCGAATATTCTACTTCGGTGAACAAGGTCGAATAGTGACTTTGATATTCGAATATTTGGTGAATGCCCTACTATCTATACGCCGTATACTACAGTATATCGACTCTGTCGGGTGTCCAAAAACTGTTCGTTTTCAGAATTCAAATAAAAAGAATAGCAGCTGGACAAGCTGGAGCCTGACAGCCTGTAGATCTGCCACGTTTGATACTTTTGTGTGACGCTGTAGTAATGATCAAGTAGGGCGTTGATTTAAGAAAAACTGAGAAAAATTGTAAGTCGCTTTGGATTAAAAGCATCTGCTAAATGCCTAAACTGTAAACTATAAACTGTAAAAACAGTTTCAGGTCTGTTTTTGTTTCCATTCGTACTCTCTCAAGAGTTATATGGGGGTCCTTGAAAATCAAACGTTTGAGAACCACTAGTAATCAGTGTCATACATGTTCTGAAGGCAATCTGAAGACTGACATCCAGTAATTAGGTCTTAAAGGAGTAGTTCACCCCCAAAATGACTTGACGGGGACCAAATGCATTTGGGTCCCCATCCGGAATCAGTGGGGGTAAATTTACAATAATCATTTTTTTGGTCTTGGGAGAGCAAAAAATACAAAAAAATATTGAACTCAAGTCTCGATGGCACGAGAAGTCAATAGAAAAAAAGTAATTTTGGGGGTGAACTACTCCTCTAAGAACATTATAATAAATGAATTATAAAAACAAAATCTAATCCAACTTACTTAAAGGAGTAGTTCACCAATTTTCAACCTGTCTTCATATAATAGGTCCTCACTAATGGTCATGATAAAATATCACAATTTTTTTCTACTTAGTCCAAGTCTCCTAGGAGAGCTGTGGGAAGTTCAGAATCCATAGTCTTGTGACATCATCATTTTCCCAAAAAAACTTTTTATCAATATTTTTGAAAAAAAAAAAAAAAAGATTTTTATTATCGCGAGAACAATGGCTTCCACTTTAAAATTGCAACTTTTCAGGAATAGAAAGCCTGCAGTTTCTATAAGCTGGATTGGCAATCGATGATGTCACAAGACTATGGGTTTCTGACCTGCCAACAGCCCTCCTCTGAAAAAAGAAAAAAAGAAAAGCTATTTTTGAGTGAGGATCAATTATATGAACATAGGTTGAAAAGTGGTGGAGTGCCCCTTTAATATAACCTATAACATACATTTTACGTCAAAATGATTACATTTTTCCCAGCAGATTTATATGAAAACTCTGGCTCCTGAACAAACGATTGGATTTACCAACACAATTCAAACGTCCATGACTTATGAACAATAACCCTTTTAGCCAAAGTTTTATGAATTCTAATGATTTAGTAGAAAATGTATTTGTTCTGTTTATGTTATGAATTATGACACAAGCTTGACGTATTGATGCTGGGATGATCTTTTAAACTATTCATCTATTTGTGAAAAGTTTCTTCAAATCTTACAATTATTATATTTTTTTAAGCGGAACTGTCTATATGTAACTTTTCTACATACAATGTAATCTTGTCCAATCTGTATGGTAGAGTATGTTAATACAATATAACTTATACAATCTGTATGGTGGTAGAATATGTTAATACAATATAACTTATACAATCTGTATGGTGGTGGTAGAATATGTTAATATAATATAATTTATACAATCTGTATGGTGGTGGTAGAATATGTTAATAAAATACCCTACAGATTAAGGTGCTTGTATTTAGTCTCCCTGCTCTTCTATTGAGACATTTAGATTGTGTCAAAGGTCATGTCTCACCTCACAGGCTCACACAGCATCTGACACCGTCGTGTGTGTAAAAAGCTTACTGTGATGCTGTCATAATGTCCTGTCCTGTTAACAGTTTACCGTATGTCAAGTTTTTTTCTCGAGTGTGGGTAAGCATTGTGATGACAAATAAACAAACAAATAGATAAATGTAAAAATTAGTTATTATAGGATCAATATTTTGCTTTAAATTTTGTTGAGTTGTTGCTCTATTGTGCCTGGCTTGTATTAACTTGATTGTTTATTTTGTGCTGCATTGTACAGCAGCTAACATTGTTTTGATAGGTGCTTTATAAATAAAATGTACTTACTTAATTACTTATAGATAGGCTAGACTGACAGACAGAACAGACAGACCAACAGTGCAGTATTGCGTTTTACCGACGGCGAAAAAACGAGGGACAAACAAACCTAAACCTACAGGCCCACAGCAGAACAAACCTAGTCTGGGATCACTTCACTTTTCGGGTTTGTAACCGGTCTGGAGCGGAAACCACAAAACGTCATGTTGTAGTACTCAAAGGACTACAATTTGCCGGAAAGATCAAACCGGATTCAGTTTTAACCCAAAATATTCCCCTGCGCTCAAGGACACACTTTTAGGACCTATAGTAGAGGAGCCTATCAATTTTTGTAATTTTGGAATGATAATTGTTGGAGACATGTATATCTTCATTCTTGGGGTTCTCACAATGCCAAAAAAACATGTCTTCAATTTTTCTTTTTGGGTTTAGCATGTGTAATTAGCATAATTAGCCAATTAATTGCCAAAAACAGTAAATAGCAATAACTTTGCTTCTGGGTAACTTATAAAGGTGATCTAATAGTCTAAGTCCATGTGTGTGAGGTCCAGCAACTCATCTGTTACCATTGTGAAGTCATACAACCTTTCCTAATTAGCATAATTAGCATACATTATGCAAAAACAAGGTGAAAATAAGCAAATTGCTGCATTTCTTTGTTTTAGTCAACTTTGAAAGCTTCTCACAGACTCTAAGATGTATGTTTACAAGTCCAGGAATTATTATTATCTAATCATGAATCATGCAACCTTTTGTCTGTGTAATAATTATGTAATAATCACACCGAAACCAGAAATAGCTATATTTCTTTATATATCCCTCATATAAAATAAAGAACAATATGGGAAATGGTCACAGAATTATCAGATTGTTTATACTAATATGTACAGAAAGTTCTGTAAACACATTTAAATAGAAGGGTCTCCATCTTCGTCGTCGTCATCGTCAATTCCCAACAGTTGTGCCTTGCTTACATTACAACACACCTCTTCATCTTCCCCACGCATGCACATCTCGGAGCAGTTCAAATTTTGAGATCGACAAGAACAATGTGACATGCACTGGGATTTCTTGCAGCCACATTTGATCAGTTGAGTAATGGTGGCTGGAGCTGGGGGATCCCGTGTTGTGACTGGCACCAGATGATCTCCCTCAGCCTCCCATCCATATTCAGTTGCTGGTGGCATCTGTGGGTTAGGTACGTGGTCCTGATACCATACCATTGCCTGGTAATGGGCACGAGCAATGGCTTGATGTAATGCTCTTTGTGTAGGTGGCAGCTTCTCTGCTTATAATTGTTTCTTTGTGAATAACCTCCACCTGAGTTCACCAACATCCACAAGATTTGTACCGGGCTCGTACAGCTGGCAAACAAATGCTTCAATCTTTTTTTCTGTATCAGAACTGAGCTTTTTTGAAGTACTTAGAGTAGCAAATGCAGATACCACCTCCACAGGACACCGGTTTAGGGCTTGCCAACAGGTTAACTTTCCCTTTCCAGCAAAATGGCCTGTCTGGTCAGCTCCAGTGAAGGCATGGAACCCTGGTAAGACTGAAGTCCTTGTTTCACCCAGTGCCTGCACTACTGGCTCCAGTGAGATGATACGTTTTTTGTTTCCCACACCGGTGATGAAATAGGTGTCCTTGCACAGCTGATTGTACCGTCGGATTGCAAGAACAAAGACATCAGTGTCCGGGGACTCAATGTAGAGCTGTGTTGCCCCTCTTCGGACAGCATCCAGGCTGTGCAGGATTATCCTTGTGTCAGCCTCTTCCTGTGAGCTGTGGAGATGTTTTACATCGATATAGTTTGAGTGGACATCTTGCCTTGACGTGATTATGAAAACGTTGGGTTTCCCCTGGAAGTGACCAGTCTCTGGTCGAAACATGTCGGCTTTTTAATATGAAATAAAGCTGTTCCTCCTTTTTAAACTTGAGTGCCTGGATCACCTTTTTCTTTTTGAGCGGTGGTCACACCGTCTCCATAGCGTGGCCGTGTGTGTAGGTATGTTTGTTTGTATGTGGGTGGGTGGGTCTGTCTGTCTGTATGTAGCCTCAAGCCTGTGGTGTAGTACCTTTTATGACCACACATGTTAAGGGAGGGGCGCTGTTTTCAGGCCAGGCCAGGCCAGGCACACACACACACGCACACACACACACACACACAGGGGGGGGGGGGGGGGGGGGGTAAACCACCGCTCAGTTCACACGGGTGTGATTTTTCTTTTTTGATTTCCCCTGGAAGTGTTGGAGGGCTTTCTTAGCAGACAGTCAGCTCATCTTTGGTGTGGATACCTGACAAGAACTGTTTTTCAGACACCTTCCCTATCGGTGTGTTGTCTTCCACATGATAAGTGGTAGGGGGCTTGCCACCCTGGCGTCGTATACGCGTGGCCTCCTTCAGTGAAGATGCAATATCATAGCGGTCAAATACTACATGGGTCTCACTATGTTCTTTGGTCTTCCTGTCCAGTATGGCTATGAAGTGGTCAGCCCACTGGGAACATATCTTGATCCATGATGGCTTTCCCATTGCCTCTACCAATGCCATTCCATCTATGACACTTACACTCTTAGATGGCAGGGGACAACGGTCAGTGGCAGCACTCTGTGGTTGCTGATCAACACCAACGTCACCAGTCCTCTTCTCATTCTGCAGCTCCTTGAGAATGGTCATGAGCTTGCTCTTGTCTGTGTAGGGCCGAAGCTCACCAGTCACTGTGGAGAGAGCATGTGGTTTGGCAGTGAACTCGTGCTGGCCAATGGCTTCTTTGAGGTTGATCTCTGACCGTGATTGAGCAACAATCAGCATTCGAGCAAACAATGACCTGTCATCCTTCAATTCCACCACCTGGTCAGCGAGCTTGTGTTTCACAACTTTTCCTGCACTCTTCCACATCTTCAGTTGAACCTTTTTCATTCTGGCCCAGACACTGACTTCATTTTTGTTAATGCGCGCTTTCACAAAAGCAACATAGTTCTGCTGGCCAATTTCGTCTTGGCTGCATACATCTTTCTCCACGTGGGGTGGCATCACAACTTTTGTGATGATATTGGGTAGGTCTTTGCCATCATATGTTAGAGGATTCAAAGATGACTTGATCACATGCTTCAATCGAAGTACATTCTTTTCCTGCCTTGTCCAGACAGCAATGGACAAGTCATGGTTTTCCTTTTGTTTCCTTTTGTTTGTGTGCCAGCCATCTGGCATGCTTCTTCAGCAAGTCTACTCAGCTCTGGTGCGACCAGAGAAGAACCTTTCCCTAGCACTAGCATTCTGAGTAATGCCCACAAAGCCTCCAGTGACCTTCATGATGCGATTGTGATGTGTCCAAGCAGCATCATTCAGGTGTTTTCAATAACTATGATTAGCTTTATCAGCTGTGATCCCGAAGCACAGTTGCTTGACTAATTATGACAAGAATTAATCTATGGATATCCTAACAGAAAAAGAAACAGGTAATTTCCTACTTTCAGACTAATTAATAAATCATGTATGCAGATTATACTAACCAGTAAGACTCCCTAATCGGGAGATAAGCGACCGTTGGTCGCTTATCTCCACAAATAGGCCAAAAGTTTGTTTTACCAATTATTACACTCTATGTGAACATTTACATCAACAAATCCCAAGTACTATGCAGAACGACCCATTTCAAGTTTTTAATGTACAACAATATTTAGAAAATAGGTCTACAAGCTGACAGTCCTCGTCCCTTATATTCCCATAGGTTATATGGAGATCTCAGTGTTTGTCAGTCCTTGTTCATTTATGCCCATATATGGACATCTCTATATCTACTGTAACAGTCCTTGTCCCTTTATGCCCATATATGGAGATATCTTAACTGTAAGTCCTTGTCCCTTTTATGCCCATATATGGATATTCCTGATGTCATCAGTATATGAACATATATGGGCTTTCTGATATGCCCATATATGGAGATCTCTTAACTGTAAGCCCTTGTCCCTTTTATGCCCATATATGGATATCCCTGATGTCATCCGTATATGCCCATATATGGGCTTTCTAATATGCCCATATATGGAGATCTCTGTATCTCCATATATGGGTATAAAAGGATACTTCAGGTCTGACATCAGGTTTGTTTATATTGGGTTGCTAGGTTTGACATCACAAACTCTATGGGCCATCTGACCTAGAAATCTATATTTGGGCATAGATGACTCATCGTAACCTCATCACACGTCGACCGCACGTGTGACGTGCGGTCGACCGCACGTGTGACCGACGGACGGCCGGTGGAGGTTTTCATACTAAACTGCGACCTTACGGTCGCAATGACAAAAGGTTGCATTTACTTACATCAGGATAGGAATTTCTGGACTTGTAAACATACTCAATTAGTCAATAAGAGTCTCAGATTATCTCTCCAAAGTCAGCTAAATGTGAAAAATGAAACGATTTCCTGATTTTCAACTCGTTTTTGCATAATTTAAGCTGATTATGCTAATTATGAAAGGTTGTATGACTTCACAATGGTAACATATGGATTTCTGGACCTCACAAACATGGACTTAGACTCTTAGATCACCTTTATAAGTTACCTAGAAGCAAAGTTATTGCCATTTCCCGTTTTTGGCAATTAATTGGCTAATTATGCTTATTACACATGCTAAACCCAAAAAGAAAAATTGAAGACATGTTTTTTTGGCATTGTGAGAACCCCAAGAATGAAGATATACATGTCTCCAACAATTATCATTCCAAAATTACAACCAGCAGAATCACTTGATTGGCTCCCCCACTACTACCTAATAAACTCCTTGATGCGGAGTAGTTTTGCTTTTGAAAAATTTGTTTGGTACATGCATCTTTTAGTCCAACTTTTAGCGACTGGCAAGACTACACGAGGCTACTCGAGCATTTTAATAGGGATTGTGGAAACAAACGGGGGGAACCAAATCAAAGCGACGCCGCTTCTTCTAGTGGTTTCCGCGCTCTAGGCGGAAACCAAACGGCCTGTTGTGAACGAACACCAGGCTAGGCGAGGTTAGAACAAACCTAAACCTACAGTATAGGGTTAGGGTTTCTAAACCTAAACCTACAGGCCCACAGCAGAAAGATGAACTTGTCAGTCACCACTTTTCTGCTTTTTACTAACCCTGTTCCCGCCAGAACGCCTCCGGGGAGGTGTGTGTGTGTGTGTGTGTGTGTGTGTGTGTGTGTGTGTGTGTGTGTGTGTGTGTGTGTGTGTGTGTGTGTGTGTGTGGTCAGCATTGTGGACAGGGAGGATTAACACATCCAGAAACACAGATTGAGACGACCGACAGGATTAAGAGGCCAGGACACCCAAGTTGTTCCATCGCCATGGTTACTGGGCGGAGCGAGCGAGAGGACGTGTCTCTGTGTGTGTGTGTGTGTGTGTGTGTGTGTGTGTGTGTGTGTGGGAGAGAGAGAGAGGGAGAGAGAGAGGGAGAGAGAGAGAGAGAGAGAGAGAGAGAGATGGGACCCACTTGTTCCAAACAATTCACATGATCAGAAGTGGTAGGATCACACATCCACACACGCACGTGCGCACACACACACACACACACACACACACACACACACACACACACACACACACACACACACACACACACACACACACACACACACACACACACACACACACACACACACACACACACACACACACACACACATCTGAAGGACACTCTGAGGACACAGGACAGGAAGTGGATGACGCTGGACATGCGATGTCTTACGTAAAAAGAGCGTAAGCAGAACGAAAACGATCAACTCATCAATCCGCCTGTCAGTTACTAGCATGCAAGACAGGAACAGAGAGAGAGAGAGAGAGAGAGAGAGAGAGAGAGAGAGAGAGAGAGAGAGAGAGTAGGGCTGTCACGATATGTCATTTTACATGACTATTAATTGTCACTCAAATAATTGGCAATTAACGATTTAATTGTGTTTTTGTCGTTGATAATTACATTTCTGTTTGGCTTTTAGGCTTTGAAGTTGTACATGGTAGATATGACACATAACCTAAATATACAAAGAAATTACTGACATATTTGACAACTTTATACTTAAAAAAGAACATTGATAGTGGAAATAGCCGATCTACAAGCTCACAACGCGTCGCGATGCGGCGCGTTGTGAGCTTGTAGATCTGCTATTTCCACTATTTTTGACCTTTTTTTAAATATATGAACATTTTTCAACATGGAAACGATTATGACGATTATGAAAAATAATCACGATTATGTCAAAAAAAATCACGATTAGACGATTATGTAATAATTGTGACAGCCCTAAGAGAGAGAGAGAGAGAGAGAGAGAGAGAGAGAGAGAGAGAGAGAGAGAGAGAGAGAGAGAGAGAGAGAGAGAGAGATTTTCCTTCAATAAACCAAATCCATAAATCTAAAGAATAGTGAAAACAGCAGATATAGTTTGTATATATTATCGTCTCTGTCGGGTGGAAACCTCATATGTCCAAAACTGTTGCTTTTCAGGAATTCAAACGCGCCAAAAGTAGCAGATCTAACAAGCTGGAAACGCGGTGAGATCTGCTTGTAGATCTGCTACTTTTGATGCTTTTGATCAAGTAGGCCAGGGTGTTCATTACACAGAAAGTTAAAATACAGAGACAAGTGGTTTCTGCCGACAGCAACCATATTGCTATATTTTACTGTTAAATAGGGTTTAAGTTTATAATTCATTATGGATTCTTTGTACGTTTTGGTCCCGAATGAGGCACAGAATGTATCTGTTGGGTCTTCAGATGAAAGGTTTTGGAACAGTCACATGCATGCAAATGCCCCCTTTCCATGCCACCATACCTGAAGGCAGCATTCAAGAGAATTGCCTCGTTCAAACTCTCCTGAACTTGAACGCAGCATCTTATGTTGAAAGAATTGCCCTCTCTGTGTGGAAATCCATGCTTAGTTCAGTGTGGTATCATGAACCGAAAATAGCCGACCTCCAAGCTCACAACACGTCACAGATTTCCGACATTTTCACCAAATGGTCCTTTAAGAAATGTCAGCCCCTGCCTCTCTAACATTCTCTGCACGTTCCTGGTACGGAGAGAGAAGAGAGAGGACAGAATTTTAAATGGTGATACTGTTGCTATTTGTCTCCACTCACACTGTATAAGAACAATTATGACATACTGTACATAATTATTACCGCATATAGTAGTACACCCGACCAGTAAGATATTTATTCCATTTCATTAATGTGACTTTGATCTCCATCGTAATAATTCAGAGCTTCTCTGAATATTGCCTTCAACCGGCTTCACCGTGACCTACAGGAAAGAACTTTAAAAAGTTACATTTTAATAACGAGAGAGAGAGAGAGAGAGAGAGAGAGAGAGAGAGAGAGAGAGAGGGAGAGCGCAGGCTAATTTAGTCAGATTTGTCACTGGCGTGTCTAAATTAATATCAGAGGATAGTATATTTTTAAGAAATCAGGACACTTTATCGTCCAAAACCCTGAATCAACACAAGGGCTGAAAGCTATTTTATCTGCCTCTAAATGGAAAGTTTGCTAAGTTTTCAAACAAAACGAATGAACACTTGAACACAGTCGGATGCAGCAGCTGACCAAAATGACCTCCGTGGATTTACTGAAGTAATGTGACCCATCTAAGGATCTGACCTTTGCACTGCTTACTATTGGTTGATTGTGATGTCACTGATAGGATCTGACCCTTGTCAGGGACGTGCTGGCCATAGGGAAAAGCGGGACAACTCCCGAACGGCCGGTTCATTCCCGGCCGGCCATTAGGAATAAAGAAAAAAAAAAAAAAATGTCGACCTTCGTTCCATTTTGGGGGCTGGGCAGCCATCACTGTCGGGCAGAAAACTTCTCCAGGTTTCAAAGTTGTACATTTTGTCACAAAGCAAAGCCCTGCTTCATCATACAAGGCTGTCGCACAAAAGTAGTGAAAACAGACGATCTACAAGCACACAACGCCTTGTGGTGCGAGGCGTTGTGTGCTTGTAGATCGGCTGTTTTCACTAGTTTAAATCATTTTTAAAATGATAAATACAAAACAAACGGTTTTGGACATACAAGGTTTCCACCCAACAACGACGAAATATAACTCATGTAATTGGCCCACTGGCTTGTCACTTGTCATGATCTGAAATGGCAAATCTTTGAGTAGCAGCAGCGCTATAGAGAGAGATTTCACTCTATCATCTCCAACTCTTTTTCCCGGGCTGAATCAGGGGCCCAGCATGTCCTTAACCCTTGTTTTCCTTCCTACTAGTCCATTGGATCTGTGTGATTCATATGTCTAGTCCAGGGGTCTTCAACGTTTTCAGGCCGAGGACCCCTTTAGTTGAGAGAGAGAGATGAAGCAGGGACCCCCACAACCTTTTCATAGATTCCATATAGTTTCATCGTTTGACAGCACAATCATCAGTGTATTTTGGATTCATGTCAATGTGTGTTTTCAGATATTTAACCACTTGAGCCGTCATTACCCAATAAACTTGACCTTTTACTCTGTACTTAGTCTGCTTTTTCTCCCCTCTACACCAAACCTCTTTGCCGAAAATAGCCGATCTACAAGCTTGTGAGCTTGTAGATCGTCTATTTTTGGCTACAGTTATATGGACACTAGGGTTCAAGTTGTTATAAAAAGGATTGGAAGATTTGGAGGACCCCTTGTAGTAACTCTGAGGACCCCCTAGGGGTCCTGGACCCCCTGTTGAAGACCCCTGGTCTAGTCCATTTAGGACTGAGGCCTAAAAACACCTTCTAAATCCTCCTGACCCAAGTTTTCTGAAAAATATCAGATATTTATTAAAAGATTACAAAATCATTATGTTGCTATATTGTCACTGTCAGGAAAAAAAATTGTATTACAAAAACATATGTTTTTGTAATACAAATTAAAGCGTCGCACAAAAGTAGTGAAAATAGCAGATCTACAAGCACGGTTTCCACCCGACAACGACGATATACTGTACAGAGCAGCAAGAATCCGTAAAGGGGTTCCTGCTTTGAAAGGAATAGTTATAAAATCTGCTAGATAACAGGGTCAGATAAAATGACTAGATGGCAGCAGAATAGGGGTGTAACGATATAGTAACTGAATAGAAAAGTCGATTTTAATTTTCAGTGATCTACTACTGTATATCGATATGCAAAAGCATATATCGTATCGTTTGGCTGGTATCGTATCGTTTTAAAATGCTAATAATCGGTATCGAATCGTTTTGCTATGCAAATAATCGATTGTGTGGAAACTAAGTATTTGTGCCTTGCAGTTTAGCAGTTTTAAGAGGGAAAATTAAAAAGTTGTGTCTAATTACTTTTCCATTCCATATAGCTACTCTTGGTCTATCGATAAAATGTGTGTAATCTCTGTGCTCATGTCAAGGTGTGGGTTTGTCCATGTGTGTTGAAATATAATGACCATGTATTTGCTAAAGAATCACAGTATTTACTTATTTATATCCATAACAATACATTTTCCCCTTAAAAAACCTGCTCTATTGACACGTTTCACACAGATTTAACTTCTTTGCTAAATAGTTACTATATCGATTTTAAATCATTGAATCGAATCGTATCGTATTTCCATGAATGAACCAATATCGTCAGGGACCGGAACGTGCTGGGCCCCTGATTCAGCCCGGGAAAAAGAGTTGTAGAGGCCCTCATTGCACGCTATAGAGAAAGATCTCTCTCTATAGCGCTGCTGCTACTCAAAGATTTCAGATCATGACAAGTGACAAGCCAGTGGGCCAATTACATGAGTTATATTTCGTCGTTGTCGGGTGGAAACCTTGTATGTCCAAAACCGTTTGTTTTGTATTTATCATTTTAAAAATTATTAACTAGTGAAAACAGCCGATCTACAAGCTGTGTGCTTGTAGAACTGCTGTTTTCACTACTTTTGTGCAAACAGTTTAATTTTTACTTTTGTGCAAACAGTTTAATTTTTTCCTTATGGCCGGCCTGGACCGGCCGGGAATGAACCGGCCGTTCGGGAGTTGTCCCGCTTTTCCCAATGGCCAGCACGTCCCTGAATATCGTCCATGTATCGTATCGTGATGAGTATTGTATCGTTGTTCAAATGTATCGTTACACCCCTTACAGCAGAATGATCAAACAGAATAAAACCGATTCTCATAATTGTCTCCAACATGTTTATTCATACAACATACATAAGCCACTAACAGCAACACTGATTGTTCAACGCATCAGCGGGAAATGGATCAATACTTTGTTGATTATCAAGAACATATTGAGTATGATTATTTAATAAAAAATAAAAAATAAAAGACAGTTTGGGTAAAAGCACCATTGTGGGTAAAGTCAAAAGGCTTCATTAGAAAAACGTTTCAAATGTTTCCTTTTGAAATCAGAGTTCACAACTGTTTTTAATTATGTGTAAATTGCTGTCATCTGTTCAAAATGCTTCAGAAATTAATTTGACTTGACAACAAAGGTCATTCCTCTACTTTCATAAATGTCAATTTAACAGCAACAGGAAACAAATAACGAATACCAGAAAACAAAGTCGCCCCAAACTGTGGCCTTAAGCTAGATGCAGATTAGACTAAAATTAAATCTGTGCTTCTAGGGGTCCCTGGAACAAAAACGTTTGCAATAGGGGTCCATCCGTGGAACAAAATATTTTGAGATGGGGGTCCACGGCCAAAAACACATTTTGGGGGTCCTTAACCACTGATAGGCACATTCTACAAATGTCTTCTAAATCATAACAATTTTCTGAAAAAAACGTATGTTTCCATCAGTGTTTCTCAAACTTTGTCATGTGAAGGACCCCCAGAATGATATGTATTTGGCCACGGACCCCCATCACAAAATATTTTGTTCCAGGGACCCCCCAGAAGCAAATATTTGATTTTAGTCTATTCTGCATCTAGCTTAAGGCCACAGACCCATTGGGAAACGAGTTTGGGGCTTGTTTGTTTTAGGGCGAGTTCTCCGGTTACCCAAATAACATATCCACAAGTTTCCGCGGGAGTTTACTGGAGACCATCGGGACCAAACTTCCGGGTTTAACAGCAGACATACAAGCTCACGTCGCGTCGCAGATGCAACCTGTTGTGAGCTTGTAAATCGGCGCCGGAAGCTCGGTACAGACGTCTGCGCAATGCACTATGGGGTGTTGGAAACTCGTGGATAGATATGTATATATATATATATATATATATATATTTGATAGAAAAACATGCACACAGAATGAAGTAACAATACAAACAGTTCATAAATGAACACAACACAATCCACACCAATTCACCATCAACATAAAAACAGAACATATAATAAAGCAACAGTGTTACTGATACATAAACATGACAGTGACTTCTCAGGAAGGATATACCGGAGACCCGGTCTACTATAGCAGTGGTCCTCAACCTTTTCAGGCTGCAACCCCCCAAATAATCAGATTTTAACAGGGGACCCCCCCCCCCCCACCCTGACGAGCACTAAGAGTTGAGGCATTACATTTTGTATAACACGGTTCTATTGTGAAAATAGCAGATCTACATGCTCACAACGCCTCACAATGCGAGGCGTTGTGAGCATGTAGATCTGCCATTTCTTTCTGCCTGTATTGACAATTTGGACAATGTTTAATTTGTCATTTCAGACGTATTAAAAAGTCCTTAAATTGTCACTTTAGAAATGTGCAGATAACCTCTATACACTTAAACCTTATGTTGGTTTGTTTACTGTTGAGGGAGAAAACAATGTTGCACATTAAGTTGATCAACTTGGGACCCCCCAAAATAATGTGGGGACCCCCTGGGGGGTTACGACCCACAGGTTGAGAACCTGTGTACTATACTAGACTAGATCTACTGTAGACTAGGGGCCCTATTTTCATCCATGCTAAACCCTAAACCCCTAAACTTTGCGAACTTTGCGATTTTTAACTATTTTGAAAAAGAAAAAGTTAAATACTTCAAATAGCCAATCTACATCGACACGTTGTGAGCTGGTAGAACAGCTTTTTGAACAATTTAAAAATCTTTTTCAAAATAGTAAAAAAAAAAGCCAAAGAAGTTTAGGGTTTTGCATGGACGAAAATAGGGCTCCTAGATCAACTATAGACCAGGTCTATAGAGACTAGATCAACTAGGCTATAGACCAGGTCTACTAGAGACTAGATCAACTAAGCAGGGGTTCCCAAACCTTTTTGTCTCAGGGCACCCCATAAATATTTTTTTAATCCGAGGCTCCCCTACATTATAATTTTCACTCCCAGCACCTTATATTTATAGCATATCGTCGTTGTCGGGTGGAAACCTTGTATGTCCAAAACCGTTTGTTTTGTATTTATCATGTATAAAATGTACTAAACTAGTGAAAACAACAGATCTACAAGCACACAACGCCTCGCATCGTGAGGCGTTGTGTGCTTGTAGATCGGCTGTTTTCACTAGTTTTGTGCGACAGCCTTGTATGATGAAGCAGGGCTTTGCTTTACCAAAAGACACATTTGAAACTTGGATATACGAGGTTTCTGCCCGACAGTGACGATATTTTAGTGATTATGTTGCGAGGAAAACGTTGAGATAATAGCCATTTTGGTTAGAACGGGCTGAAAATAACTTTGTACTTCAAGTTAAAAATGATACTAAATCTTTTTTCAAGTGTCCAAAATAAATTCCAAATATTATCAAATGATCTCGCGGCACCCCAGGGTGCCCCGTCACCCACTTTGAAAACCTCTGGTCTAGAGACCAGGTCAAACAGGTTTACCCAGAAACCCTGTGTAAAGAATGAACTTTGGATCACACAGTTAAAATGACAGACAGAAAGAAAAATATTTTAAGAAAGGGAGCCAAGAAGACTGCAGAGTAGGGGGGGGGGGAGAGAGAGAGAGAGAGAGAGAGAGAGAGAGAGAGAGAGAGAGAGAGAGAGAGAGAGAGAGGGGGCCTCATCAGGAATGAGACGTATTCCTAACCACTGTTTGAACAGCGGAGGGCTCTGTGTGCATAACCCTGGGGAGAGGAGAGGAGAGGAGAGAGATGAGAGGAGAGAGATGGGAGAGGGGAGGGGAGGGGAGGGGGGGCTGGGGGATGTCAGAAGAGGTGAGGAGGAGTAAGGCACCACGTGTGTGAAGTCACGTTCAGATCACTGCCCGGACGTTCCCTGTACCCACTTTCTTCCTTAGCACCTCCACCAGCCGTTCCAACCTGAACGCAGGAGAGGAGAGGAGAGGAGAGGAGAGGAGAGGAGAGGAGAGGAGAGGAGAGGAGAGGAGACTGTGAACCACAGAAAAGGTGCAAACATGACATCATATCGCATTATGTCTAGGGTACCAAGCCGAGGGCCACAACATTGAATTATGTCGAGGGTACCAAGCCGAGGGCCACAACATTGAATTATGTCGAGGGTACCAAGCCGAGGGCCACAACATTGCAGGGGGGCGACGGTGGCGTTCCCGCTACTCCAGCGACAGTTCAGATATCATCGTTGTCGGGTGAAAATCTTGTCTGTCCAAAACCGTTCGTTTTGCATTTATCATTTTAATGATTTAAACTAGCGAAAACAGCAGATCTGCTGTTTTCACTACTTTTGTGCAACGGCCTTGTATGATGAAACAGGGCTTTACTTTGCGAAAGAACGTACACATTTAGAGATACAAGGTTTCCACCCAACAACGACGATATTGTTGCTGCTCTTATACCACCATTATTACTGGGGTTGGGTTAGTGTTGGGTTGGTGGGGGCCAGACAGTAGCCCCCCGCCTATTGGGGAACCCTGTCGTACGCAATGACGAATAATCTCAGATCAATACCTACCTGACCTACTGTACCAGTAGAACAGATATACAGTATAGTGTGGATGGGGGAAGGGTTCCACCCCATTCAGTGCTTCAAATACGAACAATAACACCTCCAGATCCCCTCTAAACCTCGCTGGGAATCAGTGAGGAGAGGCCACTGTAAAGTAAACATGGTCCCGCTTTCAGCTTCCACTCAGGGGCTCCTCTGTACGGAGAATTGCAATAGTCGAGGTGGGATGCTATGGGTATTGGTTATATAAGAGTATGGACCACTATCGATATCATGGAAGGACTTATTACATGTTTAATCATTGAGAGCTGGTTTGAGCTTTGATTGATTGCAGTGGCGTCAGTTCAGAAAAAGCTAAGGTATGGCAACATGACTGGTGTCTTGCACACGCGCCGACACCAGTCACCAGTCAACCAGACACCAGTCAACAGGCATGATACATTTATTAAGTAGTACATTCTTAACTCATCGGACGCCCACGAGGTGTCTACACGCCAATCTCTTTGATGTCTCTGGAGGCCCACGACGCGTTGACGTGTTTATTGTATTTACAGTATTAACTTTATATCTCACCGTTAGGTTGGGGCTGCGCCTGGATGTAGCCCATTAGCCGCTAGTCGCTAGTCGCTTCGAGTCGACGCTGAGAGCATCGCGCGGCCGTTTTTCTCCGTATACTCCAATGCATTTCCCCATCTTTAAAGCCCTTTATCTCCGATGTTTGTTTTATGGCTAAAACTGTGGCCGCGTGCGGCAAAATGTCCAAATTTTGATCGGCAATGAACAGCTATGATCAACACTGGCCCATACAGTAAGTTACACAATAAAAATAATTTTGTAAAATTTTGCATTTGTAGTTATTTTACTGTCATTTAACAACATAATAACCAGAACAGATAGACAAAGAGACATTCATGGATTTATATTTAAAGGTAACTTTTATTTTCCCCCCTGGACCCAGGGTATGGCAGCTGCATACCGCTGCCATACCCAATTGACGCCCCTGTTATACAATAACGCTAAAAGGATAACGCAAAAATGTGTATAATCGATAAAAACAAGTGTTTTTGGGGTGAGCTATTGCTTTAAAGGACACATCTGCACTAAATAACATATAGGCTCATGATTGGTGATGATTTGGGGAAGAAGAAATGTATTGGTGACCCTGTCAAGCCTGGCTCAGAGTCTGATTAGTTTAAATCTGGCTCAAATCATCCGTCACCACCGAGTCATTTAGTCTGGGAAGTTCAATCTCACCCAAGACCGGTGACTAGAGATGGGACGATAAGCGATATTATCGTTTATCGTGATAAAAAAACACTCACGATAATCGTATCATGGAGATTACATTTATCGTGAAATCGTCCGTCATGCACTGGGATCAATTCACCTTTTATTTGACGAGCAGCATATCCGGTGCCATTTAAACCCTCTATTGTTAAAATGTATAATATACGTACCTTCTTTTTTTCACTCTCTACCAAATCTCTTTGACAAAAAAATAGCCAACGTACAAGCTCACAACGTGTCGCAAGTTGTGAGCTTGTAGATCTGCTATTTTTTGGCAAATGTTCCGACCCAGGAGAATGGATGTTGGGAATATTTTGATTATCACGATAATATCGTAAGTCGCGATTTCTTTGGTCACAATAATCGTGATGTGACCTTTTCATATCGTCCCATACCTACTGGTGACCAGACAGACAGTAGGAAGACTAACAGACAGACAGACAGACAGTAGGAAGACTAACAGACAGACACAGTGTGCTGCTGGGATCTGATCCCAGACCAGCAGGGGCTAGAACCACTACACATGCACACACACGCGCACACACACGCACAGAGGAGGAGAGGAGATCTATCAGAGGTTTTTGTCAAACGGCCACGCCCCCAGTCACTGCATCACCAACAGGCTCGAGATGCAGAATGATATTGTCACTGTCGGGCAGAAACCTCGTATCTCCAAGTTTCAAATTTGTACTTTTTTCACCAAGCAAAGCCCTGCTTCATCATACAAGGCTGTCGCACAAATGTAGTGAAAACAGCCGATCTACAAGCACACAACGCCTCGCACCGCGAGGCGTTGTGTGCTTGTAGATCTGCTATTTTCATTAGTTTAGTTCATTTTTAAAATGATAAATACAAAACAAACGGTCTTGGACATACAAGGTTTCCACCCGACAACGACGATATGATATGATATGATATGATATGATATAGTACTTTATTGTCAGTTCACACTGAAATGTGTCTTGCGCCACAGCAGCCATGTATGCCAAACATATATACAAACATTTGACACAAAGAACAAAAAACAAAAACAAGACAGGATTACATACATAAGGATACTACAGACAAGAGCAATGTCCACAGCCTAGCCTACCTCTGGCTAAACTCCTGATTAAGCCTTAAAGTGGACTGATGGACAAAGGACCTTTTTAGTCTGACCTTATTGTATTCTGGAACACCGTATCTCTTTCCTGAAGGCAGCAGCCTATTTTCTCTATGCAACACATGGCTATTGTTAGAGGTAATATTTCTTGCCAACCTTAGAATGCTGTTATCATACATGGATTTATATAGCCTCTGGAGTGGTTGTCCAAATATCTTTGAACAAATGTTCAGTTGTTGTAGCAGTTGTGACTTTAGGGCTGCAGACAAGCAGGGAGGCAAAGTGTCAAACCCGTCTCAGTAGTGCACGCGAGTAGCAGGTCGCGCGTATAGAATAGAAAATGAAACACTTCTTTGGGAAATAAAACTGTGCGATTGTATCATTTGTTATCTGTAAATAAATATGTTATTCTGCCAAAGTGCAGTAACTATGCAAGTAATATAAAGGCTAATTGTGTATGTGTATTAGGGGTGTGTGTGTGTGTGTTAGTATAATTAATTACAAGATATCCATTAGATAAGGGCTGCTAGGTGTAGTTCATAATAATTTGTACTTTAGTTCAGAGTATGGACGGGAGCAAATTTTTGTGTTTATGTGTAGCAAAATGTTTAGGGGAATTAATGTCATTGGCACCATGCCAAGTGCAATGTTTATTAGACGTGTGTGTTTGTATTTGCATTATTTGCAACATATCCATAAGGTGTTTAGTAGAGTACAGTAGTTGCAACATTTTCATTTGCAAGCTATCCATTAGAGCAGAGCTGTTAGTGTGGCAAAAAATCTTTTTTTTAAGATACTAGGGTTTTATGCCTTTGGGGGAGAGATATGGGGAGTGTCACGCAGCAAAGTTAGTCGGGACACACAACGCCAAGGTCACACTGAGTCTATGTGTGGTATGCACCTGGACCGGCGATAGGCATCAATAAGCATTAAGCTTCTGCCTATACTTTTTCGATACAGATTAAAAAAGAAATGAAAAGAAATGTGACTTGTAATGTCTCATTGACTATCGAAATAAACTATTCATTCATTCAAAGGCCAGCGAAATTAGTGTTTTCAGTGTAGCAAAATGTTAGATCTCCTCCACGCACGCACGCGCGCACACACACACACACACACACACACACACACACACACACACACACACACACACACACACACACACACACACACACACACACACACACACACACACACACACACACACACACACACACACACACACACACACACACACACACACACACGCAGGAGATGTGGAGTGAGAGGTGAGAGGGGACAGGATAGGAAGGAATTGAAAAGAGGAGTTCAGGAACTGACCCTGGAATCTGTCCTCAAAATGACTGATTAAAAATCCTCATCTCAACCAAATTATAACGCCTCAGTCTCTAATAACCAACAGATCACACAGAGAGGAGAGGAGAGGAGGAGGAGACAAGAGGAAGTCTTTGAGATGAAGTTTTCTTCCTCTGTGCAAACACAAGGTAACAGGACCTCCTGCAGAGAGGCAAATTACAGCACAGGAGCCTGGGAGAGAGAGAGAGAGAGAGAGAGAGAGAGAGAGAGAGAGAGAGAGAGAGAGAGAGAGAGAGAGAGAGAGAAGAGAAACATTTCCCTCCACCTGAAGATGGGAGATTTAATGCGGTTTCCATCAAAAACCCATCTCTCCTTCATCCGTCTTTCCTCCTCATCCCTTCATCTTCAGATGAGCTGAAGACATGCAGAGAGGATGGATGGACAGATAGAGAGAGGGAGAGAGAGACAGAGAGAGAGAGAGAGAGAGAGAGAGAGAGAGAGAGAGAGAGAGAGAGAGAGAGAGAGAGAGAGATGATATCTCACCAGGAGGAAAATGGAAATGCATCTATTAAAAACCCATTCAGGCCGGGAACACATTTTGCTGTTTGGGAGGGGCTTACAGTACATGTACAGTATGTAGCAACATATTTGTTTTGTAGGCTAATTTCTGATTTAGCCCTATTCTATAGGTTAGGCCTAAATGGGTTAAAAGAAAAACAAGCTACAATCCGTAGGTTGTATACGTGCATTGCACTGACTATCTAGCTGGCTAAAGCCAGGGCTCCACTAGAAAGATTGCGTTGTGCCGGTGTCAAAAAATGAACCGGGACGAATTGGGTGTCCGACACAGAACGCAGCACGACGTCAGCAGTGGCGCACCCTTCATTGATTAAAAAGGGAACATTCCCTGCATGATGCTGACAAAATAATCAATCTAAACTAAACGATTTAAATGATTAGACCGATTTAAACTAAGTCTAAACTAAGGGGACTCGTTTTGGTGGTGCACAGCCTGATGACTACAACATGACAAAGTTATCTTGGGCCATATGTCAAATCGACCAATATTTCGAAACATAGCTGATAATAAATCAATGAGAGAGAGAGGGAGAGAGGGAGAGAGTTGAGAGTTAAGGTTTCCAACATTTGTGTGTGTGTGTGTGTGTGTGTGTGTGTGTGTGTGTGCGCGCGCGCGCAGGGACATGCTCACATGGGTGCCCAAATCTAGTGCCATCACTCCCACATGCAGAGGAGCTGATACAGAGAGACACACATACACACACACACACACACACACACACACACACACACACACACACACACACACACACACACACACACACACACACACACACACACACACACACACAGGGAATGAGAAAGAAGAGACTCGTCTGTGGTGTTAATGTGACATCCCTCCATCATTTCCTGTCAACTGTCCTGCTCTCTTCTTATCCTCCCCTCCCCTCCCCTCCCCTTTCCCTCCTCTCCTCTCCTCTCCCCTCCCCTCCCCTCCCCTCCCCTCCCCTCCTCTCCTCTCCTACTGTCCGTCCTCTCAGCCGTCCCACCGTCTGTCTGGTCGGTTGATAAATAATGTTTTTTAACACATCAGAGATAGAAAAATAGAGAGATAGAGATGATAGAGAGATACTGTAGATGGAGAATGAGAGTTGACAGTGTGTGTGTGTGTGTGTGTGTGTGTGTGTGTGTGTGTGTGTGTGTGTGTGTGTGTGTGTGTGTGTGTTTTGAATATTCTCCAGACACAGTATGTAACACCTCACTAGTGGCGTTTCCATAAAGCCACTTTTTGCGCATTAACGGCTTAATCGCAAAATGTTTTTATGGAAACACTTCAAAATGCGAATAAACTTTCATTATCCGCAAAAAAAGTTATCCGCTTAGAGGAGGAGGATTTTGAGCCTTTATCGAATAAACTAAATGCGCTTAAGTGAATGGAAACGGGTCAGGCAATACATGCGAATAGATGATGACGTTCTAGGTCCATTTCCTCATCCCCTGCCGCTTTGTCCATGGTATAGCGTTAGCCCACAAAACAAACATGTTGTTTGTTACACACGGAGTGACACGGACCATGTGTAAATTCCTCCCGTTTTCACCTCAAGCCATCGGTGGCGAGCGAACCCTTCCTCATCCCACGGTGTTGCGTGCCTGACGTGCCCAATCTACAAGCTCACAGGCACAGCAGCTTGCATCCACGTCTCCGCGCCGCGTTGAGAGCTTGCAGATCGGCCACCTGACCTTCAAGAGGACGCTAAAACTTGCACTGTGCAACTGCAGCGACGCGACCGCGGTTTTCCCGGTGAACCGGTAGCTTTATGTATTGAGAGGAACTCTTGCCAATTTCGTAAGAGACTCGTCGCCAATTGTATTTAAAAGTTATTTGGGGCCATGATGATGATAACACCTTCTTCCCACTACCAGACAGCGACCGAGTGACAGCAGTCAGACGTGCAGACGGTTCAGTGCTCAGGTTCGGTCTGATAAAAATCAGCCCGATCAACTCTTGCGACGTCGCTAATTCGAATGACACCCGCAAATGGAAACATGCTAAATTCGCTTTGTCTTAATGCGTATTTCTGATAATACGCTTCCCTAATTCGAATAAGTTTATGGAAACGCCACTAATGTGTGGACAGGAGAGGAGGAGAAGGGGGGGGGTTAGAGATGTTTCTTGGGGCCCTATCTTGCGTGCCTTCTTACCCCTTAACCCTAAAACATTTTACTATAGAGTAGTGAAGTGTGACGTAATTTACACATCCTACCTGGTTCGCGGTTTTCGTCTGCCATTTTGAATTCCCATAGACTTTTTTTCATATCGTGTCATATAAGAACTCTGTTCCAAACATAAACAAATTATCTCAGCGGTTTGACTCATATGGATATGAAGAATCAATTTACTGAATTTCCCTGAATTTACTGAATTTCCCCCTTGGGATAATAAAGGTATCTATCTATCTATCTAATCAACTGATGGTGAGAAAACGCTAATGTTACTGTCACGAATTAGTTGCATTTTCGCGAGAAACAAGCTTAATCACTTATGAGTGACTGACTATCATAAACCATACAGAGCCACCTCCCCGACAATATCGCAGAGACCGTTTGTTTATTTTTGGACCACAATGCTTATATGAGATGATTTAAGATGACCCAATGTTATTCTCCATAGAGAATTACTTCCGTGGAACCGGGGATGAGCGAGTCACGTCATGACTTCACTGTTCTATTGTCACCATTTTAAAATGTCTTTCAAAATAGTAAAACATGCCTAGAAAGTTTAGACATAAGGGGTAAGGCGGTGCAGTTTTAAGACACAAAGCAGAGGCAATATGGATACCAAGAACACTTGGTATCTCAACAACACTTGTGAAGAACGTCTTGGGGAGAACATTCTCTCAGGTTCATGAAAGCGCAGAATGTAATGCATCTTTATTCAGTTTAAGGCGGACTTGTACTTGAGGACATGTGTTGGACCACTGCAACTCACTGCTCTCGTGACAGAGGGAGCACAACTTTGGAGCAAACGTACATCACACATCAGGCCAGAGAAGGGAAAGCTTGGTTTGTAAAACGCTTATTAACTCCACAACAACTACAACAGTCGTATTTTGAAGTGGTTGTGGAAAGCATTCTGGGCTATTTAGCTGTCCAAAGTCAGCCACAAATAAACAAACTATGTATGGAGATAGATCTGTTTCTTATTCGTGAGAAGACAGTTCTGATGTTGTGCAGTTGTACATTAACTCATACCTCGCGATTTGTAAATACCTTCGTACTCTCTAGTGATGCGCGGGCCGACCCGGTGCCCCCACCCGCCCGCCAACCCGCCCGCGTGCGGGTGGGTGGGTCAAGGTTTGAGACTCAATATTGGCGGGCGGCGGGCGGGCGGGTTGTCACCACTCTCATGTGCAAAAAATAAATAAGAATAATCACCTGTTCTTATTTGCCTTTTATTCTTAATAAGAGTAGTCCTATAAGAATAAGAATATAACGTTTGAATACGAGCATGAGCGAGCGAGCATGTTTTAAAATGCGCCAGAGAGGAGCGAGGTTTCTCCTCCGCTCCTTGGTGCGAGGACCGTCCCAATTCCGCTCCTGTTGGGCCCGCGAACCGCATTTTGCCAACATTTGACACAACGTGAGCACAGCAGAAGAATGCACAAACAATTCAGCAGGATTTCACTTACCGTATGTGTCTCTGTCATCCACACAAGTCCGTTTATAGCTAAATAGGCCTACTTTGTGTCGGTTAAGTTATATAACCAGCCAGTCAACGGATACGATTTGAAACACAACTTTCGCAAGTGAGACGGATTTTTTGACTGAATGAACCAGCTCGCCTCGAGGGCAAAATCTCGATATTCCGACGGCCTGAAAGTCCAACGGCACGGAGATCCGAATCCGATGTCTCAGAGAGAGAGCCCCCCCCCCCCCCCCCCCCCCCCATGCGCAGATCGAGGTTGGCATGATTAAAACAATTAATTAATTAGCCTAAAAGCCAGCAAATAAATAGCCAGATCTGAGCACATATCAATATATAAGGCCAAATCTAATTAAAAAAAAGTATAAAAGCTATTTGAGATGTTTATAGATTAGAATCTTTACACACCTGCTCCCAAATAATTAATTATATAATTCCAGTTCACTGCGCATATATTATGTAGGTCATTTCAATTAAGCTCTCGCACTCAATTGTGTCAGCGCTCGTCTGAAAAGAGTCGAGCAGCTCCCGCCTCCCTTAGTTTAAACTAGGTTATAAAATGACATATAGGCTATATAGAATAGATTTTCAGCCAAGAAGTGAATGAAAACGTAGGCCAGTGCTTTCTTATTGTCCACGCTGGATTATTATTTCTTCAAATTGACTGCATCCATCCTGGATCACACAATAAGAGGTAACATCCAGGTCTTTATTATCCATCATGCTTTCAAATCAAACAAAGCAATCACTCATATGTGTGATGTGTGAGACCAAGTTTAACATCTTAAACATCACATGCTGCGCATCCTAAGTCAGCCGCCTCTCCTCCTCTTTCTCTCCTCCTCTCCGCTCTCATATAGGCTACTAAATTGAACAGCCTTTCGGACTTTAAGTCACTCGGACTTTAAGGCCATCATCTCTCCAATCTGGTGAATCAATAAACAACAGAATGTAATATTGTCCGTCTTTTGCTGTCTGCGCTGTATAAATATGATTGACATAAAACCTGAAACGCCATTCTTACCCCGACGATGCCCCAGAGAGAATGAACGTCTTTGAATGAATGTCTTTTAGGCTAAACCCCAATTTGAACAACACGTTTGTTTATTTAGCTCATGACAATATTGTGCTACTGTAAACCTTTCTGTAAAGCGACGTTGGGTACTTAGAAGAGCCGTATATAAAGATGAGCTATTCTGGAAATGATATACCATCTTTTTTTTAAATGCGGGTTGCGGGGCGGGCGGATTCGTTGATTTGTATATTGTTCTGCGGGGCGGGCGCGGGCGGGTTACGTTTCGTGCGGGCTGTGGGTCGTGCGGGTTATGAAAAAAACACTAGTACTCTCATATGCCTCTCTGTCTCCATAGACTTCCATGTAATTCATAGTGCACTGATAATGCCATGTCCATGCCTAGATAACGTGTGTGTACATTGCTCACAGCTTTCAAACAAAAAAATCCGAATGGAAATCCGTTCAGGCATTCATGAACTAGCAGCCATTATGTTTTCCTAAAATGTAAACAAAGATGGCTGCCATGTTTGAAAGATGGGGTTGCTATGGAGGTTAAACATGCAATTTCGCGATTGCTATCATGCCTACTACATTTTTTGGGGTCCAATTTTTTTTTGGGAAAAAAAAGATTTTTGTTTTTTTTTTCTCCAAAATTGTCAAAATTCTCGGGACTATCGGACCTGGCGGGGAGAGACATTAAAATATTCTCTGGACTATCGGGCCTAGCAGGGAATGAGTTAAGATTTGAGCACTTGTAGCTATGAATTTGCACACGCGTATGATGGAATCTGAACTAAAAAAAAAAAGAAAAGAAAAACGCGCTCGTGCCCTGCTCTACACACGTACGCATTTCCATTTACAATCTCAACTCCCTTTCTACGCGCTCGCAAATCGTCATTTACCCTTACTCAAATCAAGATCACAAGCACTCTCACTTTTTCAATGTCCCCTGCTCGCTTTAGCCAGATTTTGAAACGACATATCGATGAATATGTTTCAATATCGAGAGCAATGTTTAAACAAATTTGAGCAAGTGTAAATGACAATTTGCGAGCGAGTAGAAAGGGAGTTGCTATTGTAAATGGAAATGCGTACGTGTGTAGGGCAGGGCACGAGCACGTTCTTTTTTTTTTTTTCAGATTCCATCATACGCGTGTGCAAATTTATACCTACGAGTGCTCAGATCTTAATGTACAACTGCACAACACCAGAACTGTCTTCTCACGAATATGAAAAATAATGAACTCTTGCTTTTGCCAGATTTTGCAACTACATGTTGATGAAAATGTTGCAATATCGAGAGCAACAGTTTAACACATTTGAGCAAGTGTAAATGATGATTTGCGAGTGTGTAGAAAGGGAGTTGAGATTGTAAATGGAAATGCGTACATGTGTAGGGCAGGGCACGAGCACGTTTTTTCTTCAGATTCCATCATACGCGTGTGCAAATTTATACCTACGAGTGCTCAAATCTTAATGTACAACTGCACAACATCAGAACTGTCTTTGCAAAATTATGAAACATTATTACCTCCATACTATGTGGCCACGCCCACAGTGGGCACAGCCTGGTCCACAGGGGGTGTGGCCAGGAATAAGGTGAATTGGAATGAACTCTCATTACACTCAGAGGTGTAATGGCTGTTGAACGCGGTACCACGGCGTGTTGCCGCCTGGCCAGTAATCTTTTCACACGCACGCATGTACAGGTACGGTACGGATGTGCACGCTAGAACGCATGTCCCCCTTTCAGCTCCTATAATTTAATCACTGCATTCATTGAGAAGACTTTCAAAGACTAAAACTAAGCAAAAAACTCTAGTCATTTCACATACAAACATGTTTCCTACTACTATTTATACATCCATATAAAAGTTAAATGAATATTAATCGCATACATTACAGGAAAGTGCGCGTGCCGTGCATGTGACGTCATTAAATGACCGTCCACCCAAAAAAAAAAAAAATTAAGGTGGTTGCACACTGCACTGCGTGTTTTCGTTGCGTTTTGGAAATCCGAAAGCCGTAGGCCAGGGAGAGAGAGAGGAAAGGGAGAGAGAGCAAGGGACTCAGTGCAACAGCTGCGAAAATCGGAAAAAATCAACCCTGGTCCGAAAATAAATACGAAACGGGCGGCAGTGTGCAAACGTGATTGACATAACCGACGTGAGGTTGATTTCTTTATTCACGCGCTCCGAAATTCACTCCGATATTTGGCCCGAAAAACGCAGCAGTGTGCAAAGACCTTTACACCACTGTTTACACTGCTCTGGTAAGGTTTCAGCTCAACCAGCAACATGCTTAAATCAACCAGCATGGCTTTCTGGTATGTTTACTTATGGACCGTCCATCCCATCCCAGGCTTGACACCCCAACCCCAACCCTCAGAAAGGATAACCTCCAGGTAACAACTAACGGCAGGGTAACAAAAAAGAAAACTATTAGTGTTGTGTTTGATGGATTGTACTTGTCTACTCACTGCTGGACCTTGTGGTGGGCCTCCATCTCTGCCTGCTGGCAGCGTTGCAGCTCTCCCTGGGTCAGCTGCTGCTGTGTGGACATCTGCTGGAGCTGGGAGGACAGGGCCTGGTGCTGCTGGAGCTGGGAGGACAGGGCCTGGTGCTGCTGGAGCTGGGAGGACAGGGCCTGGTGCTGCTGGAGCTGGGAGGACAGGGCCTGGTGCTGCTGCTCCTCTGCTGCCTCTTCCTCCCCTCTAGTCGTCACACACATCTCTGAGGACTGCTGGAGGCTGAGGAGAAACGGGAGAGAGAGAGAGTGTTGTTTTTGACAGCAAATGTTGATTTCGTTTTAGTCATAGTCTTTTGATTAAAATGTCATTTAGTTTTAGTCATAATTTAGTCACCTAGTCTAATTTTAGTTGACTAAATATCATACGATTTTAGGCGACTAAATCTACAGTTGATTTAGTCAACTGAAATGTATTTTGGCAGGCCTTTTATGGCATCGTAATGACTGCTTTTACACTTGGTTGTGTGCTGAACATAGCAGGTCTACAAGCTCACAACGACGCGCTGTGAGCAACCAAACATAAAATAATCTTCTCCACTAGTCCCTCCCTAAAGTTTTAGTCTAGTTTTTATTTTGTTGACAAAATTGTCCATATATTTAGTCTTAGTTTTAGTCACCACAGCTTAGTTTAGTTTTTATTTAGTTTTCATCAGTCGACAAACATTTTTCATCATAGTTTTAGTCGACGAAATCAACACTGGAGAGAGAGGGAGAGAGAGGGAGAGAGAGAGGGAGAGAGAGATTGAATCGCATGTAGAATTGATCTTGCTTTTGGTTTTCCCACCATCATGTGACGTCAGAATCAGAATCGACTGGAGGTTGTCATCACAGATATACAGGTGTAAAGGTACCCCTTGTACCCAGGGACCTGATGTTCCCAACAATGTACCCCAGGGACATGCTGGCCATTGGGAAAAGCGGGACAACTCCCGAACGGCCGGTTCATTCCCGGCCGGTCCAGGCCGGCCATTAGGAAAATAATAAAAATTCGTTCCATTAGGAAAATAATAAAAATTCGTTCCATTTTGGGGGCTGGGCGGCCAACAAAGTAAATCATCACTGTCGGGCAGAAACCTTGTATCTCCAAGTTTCAAATGTATACATTTTTTCGCAAAGCAAAGCCCTGCTTCATCATACAATGCCGTTGCACAAAAGTAGTGAAAACAGCAGATCTACAAGCACACAACGTCGTTGTGTGCTTGTAGTTCGGCTGTTTTCACTAGTTTAACCCATTTAGGCCTAACCTATAGAATAGGGCTAAATCAGAAATTAGCCTCCAAAACAAATATGTTGCTACATACTGTACATGTACTGTAAGCCCCTCCCAAACAGCAAAATGTGTTCCCGGCCTGAATGGGTTCAATCATTTTTAAAATGATAAATACAAAACAAACGGTTTTGGACATACAATGTTTCCACCCGACAACGACGAAATATAACTCATGTACAATAATTGGCCCACTGGCTTGTCACTTGTCATGATCTGAAACGGCAAATCTTTGAGTAGCAGCTCTCTCTATCTATAGCACGCAATTAGGGCCTCTCCAACTCTTTTTCCCAGGCTGAATCAGGGGCCTAGCACGTCCCTGATGTACCCAATGTACCACATGCAGGCCTACCCTATGTGGTGCATGTAGGAAGCTCCAAACAACAGTCAATAGTGACAGCAGCAGAACATGTTTAGTTTTCATGGGCTCAGCCCACATACTCTGCTTCAAGTTCCCTGATTTTGCATAGCAAGCATACCGGTACATGCACAACATTCAGGGAACATCTCCGAACACGGAGCCCTTTTTAGGCCTAGAATTATTGAATGCTTTAACCAGTGAAAAATAGCAGATATACAAGCTCAAAGCAGCTTGTAGATCTGCTATTTTTGGAAAAAGACGTGAAAATGTGTGCAAATCTTTGAATGTATGTATTTTCAAAGCGAACGTTTGTAACTCAAATTTAGCTTCTGGGTGGTCCCTGGAACTAAATATTTTTGAGATGGGGGTCCGTGGCCAAATAAATATAATTTTGGGGGTCCTTCACATGAAAAGGTTTGAGAACCACTGACATAGTAGTCTCTCAAGAACAGACTAACTGAGCTCCAGTTAAGTGAAAAGGACCTTTTCTTTGACGATGGCTGGCCAGATTGCTGACATAGAAACATAGGTTTTTCAAAAAACCTTAGAAGGATTCAAAAGACATTTATAGAATCGGGTCAAAATTATAATTTTCACGATTTTTCAAAAATAGCAGATCTACAAGCTGTTGCAGCGCTGTGAGCTTGTATATCTGCTATTTCTCAATAGTTAAAGCATAAAATAATGATACACAATAATGTTAACTCCAAGTTTAACCGTATCCCATTTGTTGCAATACACGGTTAAATCTACTTTGAGATGAGTGTTGCTGACTGAACAGAGAGGTATTGATAAGACAGCGAGGGTAAATATGTGATATTGATGATCAGAGGTATTGATAAGACAGCGAGGGTAAATATGTGATATTGATGATCAGGTGACTGGTCACTGAATGGAGGTCACACTAACGACTGGGAGTTCTCTCTAATTAAACGCAAACATAGCGAGCGGTCCGAGGTCAAAGGTCAAGGGTGTATGAACCAATGAGGAGAGGACAATGAGTGGGGAGGTGTTAATGGGACGCGACCGAGTATTTCCCGGTGAGTTTAAGGCAGCGCAACGGTGGGGGCCGATGGGCAAGGAGGGTTGCGAGCTTATGAGAAAGAAACAACTAAAATAAGACCTTAAACCTGGCGAAAACAGTTGCGTGCATTAGCGGAAGATGACGATGAAGGAAACCATTAAATTGAGAACATTAAATTAACTTCTGAAAAGCCTACACGGCCTTAAAACATGGCAAAAACAGTTGCGTGCATTAGCGCAAGATTAGATGAGGAGAAAGGAAATCATTAAATGGAAAACATTAAATTAACTTCGGAAAAGGCTTCTAAGCCTACACTATTATAGGCTACTAAAAACTAGTGAACCGCGATCTTGCCACACGTGAATAATTGTGGTTGTAAACAATAACACAGACAGACAATATAAATTCTTAGTCTAGTTGAGGGAAGAAAAGGATATAATCATGGCCCCAAATAACTTTTAAATATCTTGCAATTGGCGACGAGTCTCTTACTAAATCGGCAAGAGTGCCTCTCAAGCTATATAACCTCTCCATCATCAGCAATAGTCAGTGGTGCGTGTTCGCCACACTCCCAAGCCCCCACCGTTGCGCTGCCTTAAACTCACCGGGAAATACTCGGTCGCTAATGGGACAGGATATCAGAATGCATTAAGCAGGTTAACACTGAATCCATTATTGATTCCACCTGTTTGTTCTCATTGGCATTTAAAGTACCAAAAGTAGAAAGTACTCACTATACAGGATGTCCCATTTCAAGTTTTCAAATGTATAATAGTCTTTTGAAAATAGCAGATTTTACAATAACACATTGTGAGCTTGTAGATCTTCTTTTTTTATGCCTTAGAATTATAACTGCGACCATCCATGCTTTTGTTATGGTCCATAGGAAGGGCTTGTTTTGACCAAGAACGCGATCTGGAGATACTCAACCGATACATTTCAAATGACTTGTTAACAATGGCACTATAAGCTATTCGGCATTAGGGGCCGCAGCCAGATGCTGTGGCTATTAGGGGGTCCTTGGTATGAATATGTTTATACTATTAGGGGGTCCTTGGTATGGATACGTTAGTGAACTCCTGATCCATACTATACTGAATACAAACACATGTAGAGTATATACAGCCATCTATCCCAGCACAGTTTACAGTTTTGCCTACCCAGGACGGAGATGCGAGGGATTAGGAAAATCTTTTGTACCGGCTGCCCTTAAGCTGTACAACGAGACACATAACGGACGACTGAAAAGGACTTCCTTCCTAACTTAGACTGACGGAACTATTGCTGTATTGACTTTGACCTCTAAGGACCTTCCAGGGAGAGTGCTCATGTGCGTCTTGCGGTGACACGCTTCCTAGTTTCTTCTTCTCTGAGCTGTTTTTTTTCGCACTGATTTTTGACATTGCACTATTAGGTTGTGTTGGTAGTTTCTGAGTATTTTGCTACTTGTTGCACTAACTAGCATTGACTACTACGGTCTCTTTTTGTAAGACACTTTATGTATATATACTTATATATTATTCGCCCCCTCTATGCACTAAGAGATGCACCTTCTCTTTATTGGTACTATACTGCTGTTGTTTTTTCCTCTTATCTATCTTTTTTCTTACTTCTCTGTAACTTTGTAAATAACTGTATACTGCTGTGCTACAATTGGACAACTGAATTTCCCCCTTGGGATAATAAAGGTATCTATCTACAGTTTAGGCATTTAACTCATTTGCTGCCATTTTAACATTGTACTGTATGGCTTTTCTGCCATTTTGTACAATGATATATTTTTTTTATATTTACATTTTTCCTAAATTCTGTATTTGCACGACAATGTCGTACAGTAATGAAAATGAAAGAGGACAAGCTCTAGTTTCACCAAAAAAATATAATTTTGTATTTACAATGTACCATTCTATAGTTAGAGCCATTTCAAAACCCTTGTTTTTTGATTTTCCGAGCTTAAAAATCTAATGAAAGGGAGTTATTTAGGTTTTTGTGAATGGTCTTTTTTCAAGCACATAATGCACTTGATATATGTATTTATGGCTTCAGGCACTTAGCAGATGAGTGTACTAGTGTAATAAGTGTAATTGTGTATAACTGGAATTGTGTAATAGTGCTGTAATAGGCCACCTCTTGCCCTTAGGGCGTCTTACTTCACACAAAGAGAAATACGCTTTTTATATTGGACTCCGACTGGCCCACGATGGTCTGCAATACCTCCTCGCACGCGCGCACACACACACACACACACACACACACACACACACACACACACACACACACACACACACACACACACACACACACACACACACACACACACACACACACACACACACACACACACACACACACACACACACACACACTATACTGTAGGCTATACACACACGTACATAAACGCTATATAGGCATTATATATAATATATATATATATATATACACACACACACACACACAGTATTTATATATATATATATATATGCTTATAGGCTATATATATATATATATATATATATATATATATATATATATATATATATATATATATATAAGCGTATATATAATGCCTATATAGCAGTAAAAGCAGGGGGGAATGGTATCAACTGTTTTTATTTTATTGTGACACTTGCTTGGCGAGAACTACGTAAACAGGTATTTCCTATGTGTTTCGTTCTCTCATGCCAATAAACCTCCATCGCCATAGGCCAATCAATCAATCAATCAAAGCCGTTGCTGATCCGGTCTGGGTCTATATCGGATACGGAAACGTTTCTTACATGTATGTGAGTTTGTACAAAACCGGATACAGTAGGCGGGCTTCACAACGGATCACTGATTAGCCAGGATTCCACCACAGCATACAGCTCCAAGTTTTCCACGGGTACTGGCTGCCCTGGCTGCTACCGAAACAGCACTCGGCACAAAGTTAGGAGGATGAAAGTAAAAAAAGAAATCTACAGCAAATGGAACGATCGTTGCGCTTCTTCCTCATATTCGGCCTCACTGTTACTGGCCTGGGATCCATGTATGTTACAGACAGCTCGTTATACAAAGGACGCGACATATCCTTGGGATTATATGGACACACGAGACGACGACACGAGGATGTATTTTTACCGACGCGATTGCTGCAAGATGGGGGGACAAGATGGACATCTCGCTCGTCCATCATCATCTCGACCGGAGGGATAAGGACTCACTCCACAGAGGTTGGCCTCGGGAGTCGGAAAACAAGTCCATTGGCCTCTTTTGCCACCCCGGGACCCCGAAATCGGTGGATATTCCAAGTCTGAAGGAAGCCGCGGTACGTAGATTTATAGTTGTGACTGTGTTGGTTTTGATTTAAAGCAAGGGTGTCGGTTCTGGGCCCTGGGTACAAGGATTCACTGTGGGCCCCCCATGAATGTTCTTCATATGGGGATTTAAAAAATAGCAGATCTACAAGCTTGCAGCGCGGCACTCGGTGTCGCGCTGTGAGCTTGTAGATCTGCTATTTTTCAATCGCAAAAGTATAAAATATCAAAGGCCCTTCCACCTTGGGCCCTAGTAACTCAGCCCCACGTTCCTTTCCCCCCCTTGTGACATCCCTGCTTGCTGTTGACATACTTTGTCGCTCCTATTTTGTTGTGGAGACAGTCACAGTTCTGCTACAATACAGCTCTGTATTGTATTGGCCCAGTTCAGGGCTTTTCAAGTGAAAATGTCACGGGATTGTGTTTGATTTATTCATAATGGTCTCTACTCTCTAGTAGTTAGATCGAGCCGCACTGTTGTAGCTAGTAGGCTACTGCTATAGCCTCCGCTTGGGGGGGCTTCTCCATTCTGACATGCTGCCATTCAGAGACATTCACTTCCAATTCCATAGATGGTGTAGGAATGGGGGGGTGTGTGAATGGAGCCATGATGGCTGCATGTTGGAGTGAGGATGCGGGAGAAAAAAAAAAAAAAAAAAACGCATTGTGGTGCCTGGTGCCAGCCAGGCTGCAGCGGTGCGTGCGGAATGCCACCACCGTTCCTTCACTGTGGATTATGGGGAGAATTATACACTTTTATTGAGATTTATACATTTATTACACTCTTGTTTTCAAACACACTAACTTTGATGTGTGATATTTTTGTTTCGAGTTAAGACAGAACGCCCAAAATTTGTCAGGGGCTGGGGAAGAGTGTAATTTAGCATTACATAATTTAAAAGCACATTTGCGGGCTTACGGGCATGGCAGGGCCGTACAGCGGAATATTTACGGGCGCTACGGGGATCGCGGCAAATGAGTTAAGCTGACACTCCAGATCCAGAGCGATTTACAATAAGCAAGGTAAATACATCAATACATCAACATCATTACATGAATTGCATAGAAATATCTAGAAAAAATAACGTAGGTAGACCAAGCACCTAATCAGTAAAAAACGTTATATAAAATAATGCTATCTAGCTTTCATGTATGGTCAATGAGGGAAGGCGAGTGCTATTGGGTTTAGGTGGAGTCTGAAGAGGTGAGTCTTCAGGCCATGGTGGAAGCTATGGAGTGAGTCTGTAGTTCTCAGTGCGACAGGGAGTTCATTCCACAGTTCGGGGGCACACACACTGTCTTACCTGTGATTGGCTCGTAGGGTTTGTAGCTCCGCCTCCAGGGCCTGATTGACCTTCAGAGCATTGTCTCTCTCTCTCTCCAGGTGTTCAACTTCCTGCTGGAAAAGAACACAAGGCATACACATGTAGTAATATGGGTCAATAGTTTCTATAGGTAAAGAACACAAGGCATACACATGTAGTAAACTGGGTCAATAGTTTCTATAGGTAAAGAACACAAGGCATACACATGTAGTAATATGGATCAATAGTTTCTGTGGTGGTGTGATGTGTGTGTGAGAGAGTGTGCCTGGCCTGCTCAACAGCGCCCCTTGGTCACCCAGGAGGCCTGCCACGGGTCATCAGCGGTATTGCAGCTCATGATACGCACATAGATAAAGACGGATAGATAGTGACATACGGACAAAGTCACTCTTAGGAGACGGTGTGAGCACCGCTCGAAAACCAACTCTGATAACTCCCCTAGAGGCTTTCATACTGTACATACCGTATATGATCGAGACCATCGTTAAATTAAAAAATGTTCATCACTTCATGAAGGGGTGGGCGTGGTCACCACAGCAGAGGTCAAACTCAGCTGGGTCTGCAGAACCAACTGGGTCACCTTTTTAACCCCCCCTCTCTCTCCACTCTCTCTCCTCTCCTCTCTCTCTCTCTCTCTCCTCTCTAATTACAACCTCAAGGTCTTTCCAAGTCAAAGTGAGACATCAAAAAGAACCAAACCCACAGAGTCAATATGTACTGTACTCCAACCGCGACACATGCGCGCGCGCGCGCACACACACACACACACACGCGCGCGCGCGCATACACGCACGCACACCCGGCACCGCATACGGCCACGCACACACTGCTGTGACATCAAAGCCCGGCGAGTCTTTTAATCACATGGCCTCATATAGGTCCTCATTAGAATAATATCCAAATGAGGTCGACATAAAAATCAACATGACCTTTAGCATGAGGAGAGAAGGTCACCACGCGGAGAGGACAAAGGAGTCGAGAGGATGTGCACAGGAGCCTAATTAATCTCTTTCTCCTCCACGCGCGCACGTGTGTGTGTGTGTGGGGCACGTGTCTCTGCGTGTTTTACTGTCAGGGGCGTCACAAGAGGGGGGGGAGTGGGACTGAGTTGCCAGGGCCCAAGGTGGAGGGGCCTTAATTATTTTATACTTAAGTTATTGAAAAATAGAAGATATACAAGCTCACAGCGCGGCACCGAGCTGCAAGCTCGTAGATCTGCTATTTTTGAAAAATCGTGAAAATGTTTGAAAAATCGTTCAAATTTGTCTTTTTTAAGCGAACATTTTTAACTCAAATTTCTGGGGGGGGGGGGGGGGGGGGGGTCCCTGGAATCCTTGTACCCAGGGCCCAGAATTTGGTGCGACACCTGTTTACTATACTTGTGAGCTTCAAACATCCCCACAAGTACAGCAGAATTTGAGGAATAGACATTGTGAGGAACCATTTTCCTGCTCCTCAAAAGATTACTACTATTACAATTAGGCAAAGATTGAGGTTGAGGTTGGGGTTTGGATTAGGCATTTTAGAGTCTAGAGGTTTAGGGTTATGCCTGGCTTGTGCTTGGTTGCATGCTGATGTCCTGCACCAGAAATAGCAGATCTACAAGCTCTCTTGTGAGCTTAGAAAGAGCCCCCCCATCAACATTTATCAGACAGAAAGACAAGAGAGAGAGGGAAAGACTATGTACATATGAGTACTGGACTCACTTCTTCATCTCTCCTCTCTCTCTCTCACTCCCAGATAAACACTGATCACAGGCGGGTAGAGAAGAACCATATTGTGGCTGTCGGGCAAAAACCTCCTATTGTCAAATACAAACTTTTTGTGTTTTTTTCTCAGGTTAACGCCCCAAACACTTGATCATACTACAGCGGCACACAAAAGCATCAGAAGCGTTTCAACTCAACACATTTGAATACCTTATGACAAGGGTCTTCAACAGGGGGTCCTGGACCCCTAGGGGGTCCTCATAGTTTCTACTGTCTACTGTCTTAGCTCACAGTAGACTGTAGATCGGCTATTTTCTGTAAAGAGGTTTGGTGTAGAGGGGAAAAACAGCTGACCAAATACAGAGTGAAAGGTCAAGTATTGACGGTTCAAGTGGTTAAATATCTGAAAACACAAATTGACATGAAGCCAAAATACACTGATGATCGTGCTGTCAAACGATGAAACGATATGGAATCTATGAAAAGGTTGTGCGGGTCCCTGCTTCATCTCTCTCTCAACTAAGGGGTCCTTGGCCTGAAAACATTGAAGACCCCTGCCTTATGAGGTTTCCACCGGACAGAAACTTATAGAACACACATCGCTGTGGAGCTGAAACCTTGTAAGTCCAAAACAGTAACTAACTCTAGGGAAAAATGGGGGGGGGGGAAAGAACCAATAGATCCAACGTATTTAGTATTTAGTCACAAAACTACCGCAAAAGTTTGGACTGTCGGACCGAACCCGCGACATCAGAGCAACACGCGTGGCTCTCCCCCCGCTGAGTTCAAAAGATGCTCCCATAACGCCTGTCCCATTACAATATAGAACACATAATGCTTCCCTCCACAAACACGCTGGGTGTCGTGTTGTGTGGACAAACAGCCATGCGCCGACGACCGCGTCGCTTCATGCTCATGAATATCATTAATAGCAATCTTACAAGCAACTCGACGCCTCACGTTGCAGTAATCTATAAAATCTGTGAGTAAATGTTTGTCTTGAAAACAGTGAGATCCGCGCGGCTTTGGGGCATCGAGCGCGACGCCGTCGAACACGGAACACCACTAATTAAGACGCCGGGCGGGATGAGAACGAGGCGCTGATTAGCGACGCACAACAGGGCGGAGGGAACCTCGCAGTATACAGCGTGTCATATGAGATCCATATTTGTGGAGGAAAGATTTAATAATCTCCTACTGTAAGAAGAAATGTTCTGTTAACTTTGGGACTATGGGAACTCTTTTTAGTTTGACTGACAAGCTTTGATTACTGATTACTGATGTCAAACAAACTCTGATATTAGTTTGATAATTGTTGCGACCGAAGGTCGCAGTATACCATGAGAAATATCGTGGCTTGTCCGTGCGTCTTTCAGTACAGGAAGTGATGTCACGTGATATCACCTCATCAAAAATCGAACCCTGGATATTCATACTGTCACTGTGTCATCACAGGTGATATCAGTGACAGTCCATATATGGGTATTCCTTTAATGCCCATATATGAAGATCCCTGATGTCATTGAAAATGTTAATATTAAGTCCATATATGTATATGCATATATATTAATAAAAGATAAAATAAATAAAATATGGGCATTCCCAGATGATGCCCTGTTAGGGTACCCCCTTATGCCCATATATGGAGATCCTCAGGCATCCAACCCAGGCCCTAACTCCCTGCTTGGCTTTACTAATTAACATATGTTTTATGCCCATATATGGAGATTCCTATATATTATCAATATTAAGGACATTATTAAGGATATTATGTTCAATATTAAGGACATATCTTGGAATGCCCATATTTGGTAATTTCCATATATGGGCATGTTTTGACATAACATTGTTGACTATCATGCAGGGGTCTCCATATATGAGTAACTGGTCCCATATACATCACTGGCCAGATGGCCAAGAATTGGCGCGGCATGTCACCCTGAGGTGTCTTACTAGTATGAACCAGTGGAGCGGGGTCCCACAGGGCTCTGTACTGGTCCCTCTACACCTCATCTCTTTGCTGAAAACAGCACATCTGCTATTTATTTTCCCTGAGTGTTCACCCCCAGAATCTAAGTGACAGTGATGGCCTACGGATTAGAGCAGGGGCCAGCAACCTTTTTGAGGTGAAGTGCCATATGAACATTAAGTTGAATTACCACATCAAAACTAAATATTTCAAACAGATTTTCACTTCAGGACGTTGTAATGATCATTGGAGCAATAAACCCACCAATCTCCTATAGAATCCTTCATTTAAATGACAATGTTTTTCTTTTTTAATATCGTATAAGAAGAATTCTCTCTCTCACTTATGCCAGTGTGCCAGGGATCACCCTCCCCTGTGCCATTATTGGCACCCGTGCCTAAGGTTGCCTTCCCCCTGGATTTGGGTCCGCGTCAATATGCCGACGACCTAGCCCCTCTCGGGACCCTGTTTACCTTTTCTTTGTATTGGGGAAGGCGGTAACGAGGGTCCCTTGCTCCTTAGTTCAATCTCCCTGATACGCAACCACTTTAGCCCTATTTCATACCTCGGCTATTTGAAATAGCGTTGCGACGCGTTGTGAGCTTGTAGATCTACTATTTTCAAACATTTTGTACTTTTACTTAGGTACAAAATGTGAGTACTTTTTCCACCACTGCCAAACACAGATTCCATATGCCAAGCAGCAATCTGTGGAGCTTAGAAATTACAATCAGGTGTCCACTCCAACATTGACTCACACTGTAACTGTGACTGTGTGTGTGTGTGTGCGTGTGTGTGTGTGTGTGTGTGTGTGTACCTGGTGTGTGTGCGTAGACTGATTCTGCTCTCTCAAATTGATGAGCTCCTGCTCCAATCGCTTCAACTGCACACGCAGACAAAGACATGAAGACAGACAGACAGACAGACAGACAGACAAACAGGCAAACATGGAGGGAAAGAGATTAGTTCGTTACATTTAGACTACTTACAGTACAGTACCTCCTCAACAGCATTAACAAATAATGATAAATTATCATAATAAAGCGGCCGCAGACAAACGTATACGCCCAGCGCTTTCACGTCCCAATATGAATATGAAACGCAGTTTTAGGTACAAGGCTGTTTGATTCTCACCAGTCTGTAGTTGAGCTAAGTGTTTAGAAACTGGCTTGCACGTCTACTTATTTAACACTGCTAGAATGTGAGTTGTGAGTTATGAAAACACGTGAAGTAAACAACGCAGCATCGCCATTTTCAATAGAGCTAAACACCTGTTTACACATGAAACATTATGAGCTTCATTTTTATAACTCATCCTGACAGTTGTAAAAACAGAATGGAGATATTCCACCACACGCACACACAGACCCAGCAGCACACACACACACACACACACACACACACACACACACACACACACACACACACACACACACACACACACACACACACACACACACACACACACACACACACACACACACACACAGACACACAGACACACACACCCAGCAGCAGTCAGACAGCTCAAACAAGCAGCAGTCCAAGCAAAACTCTCTGACTGTACAGTAGACATTCATAAACAGACTGGACATTCACGCACGGACGCACACACACACACACAGTTCAGTGCTACTTTCACTCCTTTCCCCATCCTCTGCAGACTAGAATAACAACTGCAACTTCCCACACACACACACACACACACACGCACACGCACACGCACACGCACACGCACACGCACACGCACACACACACACACACACACGCACACACACACACACACACAGTATGAGTGTATGTTCAGAACCCATCATGTTTGTCTAACAATAAAAAGCAGTCAGTCTGATGTTTCCAGTGACATCACCGTCGTCGTGTCAATTGAACTCGGAGTGGAAGTTCGGGTTCTGATCAGCAAGGTGCCTCCATGTTAAAATCGGCACGGGCTGTCAAAAGGGTTAGGGTTAATAATGTAAATAATAAACTACTAATGTAAATAATAAACTACTCTTCTCTAATTACAATCTAAAATGTGAACTCTTGTCTTCAACCTCCCAGAAGTGTTCACATCGTCTACCCTCCTCCCTTCACTGGTCCAGTTGTCTACCCTCCTCCCTTCACTGGTCCAGTTGTCTACCCTCCTCCCTTCACTGGTCCAGTTGTCTACCCTCCTCCCTTCACTGGTCCAGTTGTCTACCCTCCTCCCTTCACTGGTCCAGTTGTCTACCCTCCTCCCTTCACTGGTCCAGTTGTCTACCCTCCTCCCTTCACTGGTCCAGTTGTCTACCCTCCTCCCTTCACACTGGTCCAGTTGTCTACCCTCCTCCCTTCACTGGTCCAGTTGTCTACCCTCCTCCCTTCACTGGTCCAGTTAAAGTGTTCACGTTGTCTACCCTCCTCCCTTCACTGGTCCAGTTAAAGTGTTCACGTTGTCTACCCTCCTCCCTTCACTGGTCCAGTTAAAGTGTTCACGTCGTCTACCCTCCTCCCTTCACTGGTCCAGTTAAAGTGTTCACGTCGTCTACCCTCCTCCCTTCACTGGTCCAGTTAAAGTGTTCACGTCGTCTACCCTCCTCCCTTCACTGGTCCAAAAGTGTTCACATCGTCTACCCTCCTCCCTTCACTGGTCCAGTTGTCTACCCTCCTCCCTTCACTGGTCCAGTTGTCTACCCTCCTCCCTTCACTGGTCCAGTTGTCTACCCTCCTCCCTTCACTGGTCCAGTTGTCTACCCTCCTCCCTTCACTGGTCCAGTTGTCTACCCTCCTCCCTTCACTAGAGCGTAGCATGGGTCCTCCAGGACCCGATAACCCGAGACCCGAACCGAGACCCGAGCCGTTTCGGGTCTAAAATATTCACTTGTCCCTCGGGTTAGGGTAGGGTAGGGTCTAATTGCCTCGGGTCCGTTCGGGGCTGTCCAAAATGCAGGATCCGAAAAGGATCCGAGAGGACCCGAGATTTAAACATATATATCCTTCAACTTAAAAATATATATTGTTTTTAATGAGACATGCATTGTAATTACGCTCCCAAATCCATATTATCGTCTGTTCTGGCTTATTGAGTGAGTCCCGTTCAGCGCATCCAATCTCAAGCGTTGCGCTGCTGCTGCACGCACGCAAGCCGGCTGAGTCTCGTCTCTGTGATCAGCCCACATAGACATAAAAGGGGGCATGATCCCCTGCCCTTTTATCCGTCTGTAAAAAGTGCCCTCTTCAGACCATGAATGATTTTTTTTTACATTGGTAAAATAAATTCAAATGTCCCCGGGCACTTTCCATATCATAACTGAAGGCTGCATTCAAGAGAATGCAGCATTCAGTTACATTTCTAAAAGGCCCTTTTAGAAATGTCTGCCCCTGCCTCTCTAATATTCTCTGCACGTCCCTGTCTGTGATTATTCTGACGGGCAGCCGAGAGCGCAGGAGGAGGAAACTTTTGTGATGCGAGCTGTGGTGTCGTGCATGGACACTATGGACAGTAACATACTCACTGCCTGGACAGGTTTGTGTTTGTTGTGTGATGTCATTTCACGGTGATTGTTGAGCTAGGGACTGAGTTCAAGATTTTCTGCATAATGCACGGCTTTGCACGCACGGCATGCGTTGCAACTCTCCGCTGATGGCTCGCCTATTCTGAGAGGCGGGCGAGGTGCGCTCAGCGCCGCTCACTGCGCTGTCAAGCGTCTGCTACTCTCAAGTAGCCTAATATTGAGAAATAAGCATAATATAGCATCGGACAAAGACGCTGCAAGATCGGGTCCGTTTTCCCCGGGTCCATTTTAGGGTCGGGGCCAATTTAATTCGGCTCTGGGTCCAATTTAATTTAGCTCCGGTTCGGATCGGATCCAACCACTATCGGATCCATTTCGGGCCGGGGCTAGAAAATCTGTAGTTGTCTCGGGGCCGGTTCGGCTCGGTCCAAATATCCTCGGTTCCATTTCGGCTCGGATCCCATTTTTTGGACCCGTGCTACCCTCTACCCTTCACTGGTCCAGTTGTCTACCCTCCTCCCTTCACTGGTCCAGTTGTCTACCCTCCTCCCTTCACTGGTCCAGTTGTCTACCCTCCTCCCTTCACTGGTCCAGTTGTCTACCCTCCTCCCTTCACTGGTCCAGTTTCTACCCTCCTCCCTTCACTGGTCCAGTTGTCTACCCTCTTCCCTTCACTGGTCCAGTTGTCTACCCTCCTCCCTTCACTGGTCCAGTTGTCTACCCTCCTCCCTTCACTGGTCCAGTTGTCTACCCTCTTCCCTTCACTGGTCCAGTTGTCTACCCTCCTCCCTTCACTGGTCCAGTTGTCTACCCTCTTCCCTTCACTGGTCCAGTTGTCTACCCTCCTCCCTTCACTGGTCCAGTTGTCTACCCTCTTCCCTTCACTGGTCCAGTTTCTACCCTCCTCCCTTCACTGGTCCAGTTGTCTACCCTCCTCCCTTCACTGGTCCAGTTGTCTACCCTCCTCCCTTCACTGGTCCAGTTGTCTACCCTCCTCCCTTCACTGGTCCAGTTGTCTACCCTCTTCCCTTCACTGGTCCAGTTGTCTACCCTCCTCCCTTCACTGGTCCAGTTGTCTACCCTCCTCCCTTCACTGGTCCAGTTGTCTACCCTCCTCCCTTCACTGGTCCAGTTGTCTACCCTCCTCCCTTCACTGGTCCAGTTGTCTACCCTCCTCCCTTCACTGGTCCAGTTTCTACCCTCTTCCCTTCACTGGTCCAGTTTCTACCCTCCTCCCTTCACTGGTCCAGTTGTCTACCCTCCTCCCTTCACTGGTCCAGTTGTCTACCCTCCTCCCTTCACTGGTCCAGTTGTCTACCCTCCTCCCTTCACTGGTCCAGTTGTCTACCCTCCTCCCTTCACTGGTCCAGTTGTCTACCCTCTTCCCTTCACTGGTCCAGTTTCTACCCTCCTCCCTTCACTGGTCCAGTTGTCTACCCTCCTCCCTTCACTGGTCCAGTTTCTGCCGTCACCTTGGGTTGCCATGATCATTACATCTTGTTTGAGGATTAATTGGCATGCAAATAATTAACGATCTAAGGCTTTAAGGCTTTGTAAACAACAAATGCGCGGGGGCAGATATGACAAATAACTTAAATAATTCATAATGCACAAGTTATTTGTTGCGTCCGAAGGTCGCAGTTTATCATGAGAAATGTCACATCTTGTCCGCATGTAGACGTGAAGCTGTGTGTGTACACATCTTTACAGTCTATACTGTAGGTTAGGTTCCCTTGATCCCAGGTGACATCATGTAAAAGTCCATATATATGCCCATATATGAAGATCCCTGATGTCATCGATATATATATCACTGGCCAGATGGCCAAGACATGGCCCATATCTGTGTGGCTGGTTCAGATAGTATGGGCATAAAATGTATTGTATGCTGTGATGTCATGGGAACCACTCTAACAGAATCCCTTTTATGCCCATATATGGAGATCCCTGATGTCATCAATATTAAGCCCATATCTAACAGAACTTCTTATGGGAATGCCCATATATGAAGGAAGACAGCCCATATCTGTGTGGCTGGTTCAGACAGGGATCTCCATGTATGGGAACAAAAGGGATGTACTACCGTATATACAGTACATGGATCTCCATATATGGGTAACAGGACCGATATACATCACTGGCCAGATGGCCAAGAATTGGCGCGACCTCTCCCTTCTTTTGGCACGGGCGAGGTCGCTTGTCGCCCTGAGGCGTCTTACTAGTATGTATGTTTGGGTCCTGGCTGTCCCTTTTTAGAAATGTAGTGTAGACAAAAGAACAACATTTGTCTTTGCAAGGCGGTGGAGAGAAAGTTAAGTACAGATACATAAAATAAACGTACTTTAGCACAGCACTCAGGTGACTGTAGGTTGTTACTGTCTACACTCCACCACACCACAACTCTCAACACGGTGTTAGGAGAGAGATCGAGGGAATGGCAGGCAGACAGCGAGATGACGAAAGCAACAGTGTTTGTGAGAGAGTGATATAAAAAGTTTGATGAGAGAGAGAGAGAGAGAGAGAGAGAGAGAGAGAGAGAGAGAGAGAGAGAGAGAGAGAGACAGACATAGAGAGATGTAAAGACAGAGGAGAGAGAGAGAGAGAGACAGACAAGAGAGAGATCATCAGATTTCTAATATTTCCCAGAAGTCTCAGCTCGTGGGTTCCCGAGCGGAGGGATAATCCCTGAGAGATGAAGAGAGGGAACGAGGGATGGGGGGAGGAGGAGAGGACAAAATCCTCCAAGCGGGGATCATCATCGCTGCTCCGGCACTCGCTCTCATCTTCCTCCCCTCTCAATATTGCTCTCCTCTCCTCCAGGGGCGTCAATTGGGTATGGCAGGGGTATGCATCTGCCATACCCTGGGTCCAGGGGGGGAAAATAAAAGTTACTTTTAAATATAAATCCACGAATGTCTCTTTGTCTATCTGTGCTGGTTATTATGTTGTTAAATTACAGTAAAATAACTACAAATGTAAAATTCTCCCCAACTTGACAAAATGGTACGCGAAGGCGCGCGTGCAAGACACCAGTCACGTTGCCATACCTTAGCTTTTTCTGAACTGACGCCACTGCTCTCCTCCTCTCTCCTTCCCACACTCGCTCTGTCGCTTTCTCTCTTTCCCTTTCGTTCTCTCGGTATTCCCCTCTTCTACCCCTTCTCTGTGTGGCTCCCCTTCTCTCTCTCTCTCTCCCTCCCCCCTCTCTCTCCATCTCTGAGGATTACGGAAGGCATTTGCTACATCATACTCATAAAGTCGTGCGCTCAGCCGCGGAGATGTTTCTGTTTCTGAGACGAAGCAGAGAGGTGCGGTGTTAAAGAGAGGGTGCTGGAGATAAAGGTGGGGTTAGGTGGTGTATTAGAGGTGGGGTTAGGTGGTGTATTATGGGTGGGGTTAGGTAGGTGGTGTATTAGAGGTGGGGTTAGTTGTTATGGGTGGGTCTCGTTTTAAGCATGTTTTTAGTTGTATGGGTGGGGTTAGAAGTATAAGTGGGGTTAGTTTTAAGGGCAGGGATAGTGGGAATAATGTTTTAAATCTCGGGTTAGGGTTAGGGTTAGGGTTAAAATACAGTGAAATTAAATAACTTACACCATATATCCAAAATACATACATCGTCATTGACATACATCAGCAAGCCCGCATAAGGCTGGGCATATTGGGAAAACCTTTGATATTCGATAACATTATTGAATACCTCGATATCGACATTACTCACGATATTAGTAAAAACAATTGTATTTTATAGTTTTTAATGTTTTTCTGCTTTAGGTCCACTGCCTGCCTAACCCAGATAATGAGTAGAATATCCATGCATGCACACTGCACGGTACACATAGAAGGGTTAGGTAGGTTTTATTGAAATAACTACACCTGGTTACAGGTGGACTGCCTTTTTGCCTGTGCTACGTGCACACATAGTGTGTCTGTTAATTCATTTGACACATTCACCAATACCTCATTTCAAGCCTCTTCGTCGATGTTAGGGATGGGACGATAAGCGATATTATCGTTTATTATGATAAAAAACATGCACTGGGATCAATTCACCTTTTATTTGCCGAGCTGCATATCTGGTACCATTTATACCCTCTATTGGTAAACCGTACTTATAATATACGTACTTTTTACAGTCTTTTTTTCACTCTCTATCAAATGTCTTAGCCAAAATATAGCCGATCTACAAGCGTCGCAACGCGTGTTGGATGGATTTTGATTATCTCGATAATATCGTAACTCGCGATTTCTTTTGTCACAATAATCGTGGCATGACATTTTCATATCGTCCCATCCCCAGTCGATATGTATACCTCGCATGTTGATACCTCGATATCCATACATTTTTGATATATTGGCCAGGCTTACCGATGCACATCATAAGCGTTACTTTGAGTCAGGCATTCCCCGCTCAGCACTATCACCATCTCCCCTCTCTCTCTCTTCTCTCTCTCTCATATTCTATCTTTCTCTCCATCTTCGGTCTGTCCTCTCACCCTCCCCACCCACCAACTGATTTTATTAACAGATACCATCTGGATTTTGTTGTTCCTTTGAGCCAGGCATTACCACCTCAGCCAGAGCCTAGCACTGAAGCAGCAGGAAGCTGCTGGTTCATATGCCACAACAGCACGCGCACACGCACACACACACACACACACGCACACACACACACACACACACACACACACACACACACACACACACACACACACACACACACACACACACACACACACGCAAGTGCAGGCATGCCATGCACGCACACACACTCTTCTCCTCTGTTCTGTTTCCTCAATCCATCATCATTTTCTCTTGGGCCCACAGTGTCTCCTATCATAATATTTTATATTGTAATGTTGCCGTACACTGACTGTATACAGTAGAACAAGGAAGAACAAGACAAATGAATTGGAGCAAGCAGGAGCTGACCCTAGATACGGTTGTACCAATGTTTTAATCGACATCGTATTTTGACTAGAAAATACTGACATCTAAAGTCATTTTTTTTCTTTTTTTTTGGCAACATTTCTTTGAACCCCCAGTGTTTAAACGGTGTCAAACCCCCGGTGGGTATTTGCTCCGGGCTACCATTTGGAAATAATATGGTATTCATTAATCAAAACTAGTTAAAGGGGGCCTGTCATCTAAAGGGTTACTGTCACTTTAAGAATCATCTTAAAAAACAAGTTAATATTTTTATGATGTCATTGTGGGGATGCGCAATTATAAGCCAATCAAATTAATTGTCTGTATAGCCTGACTGTATGACTACTTACTATACTGGTCAGCTGTTGTTGGGCAGATTACACTGAGACAGTTTCAGACTGTTTCAGGATGCACACTGGAAAGAGACCACATTAACTACTGTATCATACTATTATAATTTCGGGGCTGACAGCGGACCTTTAAGGATGAATTCATTCTTAATCAATAAACATTTTACTATTTACAATAATTAGATAAAATTTCTATCACACCACGTCCGTTTCAACATTGCAGTCGCGTAAGTAACTTCTATTACAATTTAAATTGATCAAAACCCATCTAGTTTGCTGCTTACAAAAAAAAAAAAAAAAAAAAAAACACAACGTAACTTTTTCAATGACTCAAACATCACTTTTGCTATAATCTGTCACTGGTATCTTTACTAATCTTTGTTATCATAACAATATATGAAAAATAACAATTTCACAGATTAAATTGGGGTTGTGGCAACATCTATTTTAGTGATGTGTGTCTGTGTGTGTGAGTGTGTGTGTGTGTGTGTGTGTGTGTGTGTGTGTGTGTGTGTGTGTGTGTGTGTGTGTGTGTGTGTGTGTGCAGATCAGCTGTCTGTGTGTGTCTGGAGCTTAATGTGCACTTGTGTATTGATGCGAGGTGGACAGGGCTAAAGGCTGTGTCAATATTGTTGGAGATTTGGAAGGTGTGTGTTTCATGTTGGGTTATGTGTATAATATTATGTGTACATATTATGTGAACACACACACTCATACACACACGCATGCGCACACCGACAGTGGAGGAAACCATTCAAGGCACCAACCTGCTCATCAGTTGCTGCCTTGCATCTCCATATTTAATTTTTTCATAAATGAATGCCATATTTTATACATGTCGTATGACAGTGTCGAGCAGAAGTTCAAACATAGCTCTCTACAAGCTCACAGCACACCTTTTTGAAAAAGAAAAAAAGAGAATAATTACCTATAATGAGATACCCCAAATAGTAGACTTCCACATTACATATCTGACCCTCAACACACCTGCTGAGTATTCTCCTCTACTCCTTGTACACACACGCCTTTGGTCTACACAGGACCAGGTCAGGTCACTGACACAGTGAGGTCAGTGACATCGCCCTCAAAACCCACCTCTTTCATATTGCTTACCCCAGCTAACTCTTTCCCACTGTCCTTTTTTAATGGTTTTATCCTTTTAGTCTTCATGTGTTTTTTCTCTAATAAAGTTGTTTTTAGTTTTCTCTTGCCCCCCCATGTAAAGCGTCTTTGGGTACTTAGAAAAGCGCTATACCAGTAACACTCCCTAATCGGGAGAAAAGCGACCGTCAGGTCACATGTATACATGGCTTTGCGTGATTTTAGGGCAAAATCTGTAGGAGCAGTGTCCAAAAAAAATGTTTAAAAAAATCAGCCTGATGGTGGCGCTAAATGGGACAGATCCATGTTGATGACAGGACTCTAGACATACTGTGTGCGGATTTGCGTGATTTTAGGGCAAAATCTGTCCAAAAATGTGTTTTGCAAGAATTGGCCTTATGGTGGCGCTAGAAGAGGGCCATGTGAGAAATGAGGTTGTGGTTTGGCAGCCAAGGAGTGTGTGTGTGCAAAGTTTGGCATGGATAGGGGCAACGGTGGCGGAGATATGAGTAGGGGAAAAGTGTGACGTGTGACGGGACTGACTGACAGACAGACAGACAGACAGACACACAGACTGATAAATAAATCGGAGATATTATTATTATTATAGTGAGAACAACGGCCTCGACATCGAGAAGAATGAGTGTCAAGAGCTGATAGTCGACTACAGCAAACATGGACGAGAGCACGGCTGACTGTGTCACAGCAGAGATGGTCAGTGCCTTCAAGTTCCTCGGCATACGTACATCACCACCGCCTGGTATGGGAGCTGCACCGCCCGCGAGGGCAGAGCTCTACAGACGGTGGTGGTGGCGGACAGCTCAGAGGTGAGCTTCCCTCCCTCCAGGACATAATATTAATACGCTGAGCGGTGCACAAGCCTAACCTGACTCCACCAGATGGTGGCGTATTGAGTTCCTCATACACCTCCATCTGGAACCGCTCTGGACCAACCGCTGAAGAGGGCCGTCCCTTTTTTCGAGCTATTTGGCAGGTGATTGGTTGGGACCGTCTGTCTATCACAGTCTGGGCGTGCTAACTCCAACCACTCCTTGGGGCCTTTTCCACCGGCAAAGAACCAGTTCTGGTTCTTTCTCCCGCCTATGGGATGAACCAGAGGTAAGCTTTTCCACCGAGAACCGGAGTTGGTTCCGAACCGTAAAAGTTGGTTCGGAACCGGAACCAAAAAATCCTTCGTTTTTGTGGTTCCAGGGCCAAATCCTTGGCTCTGGTTCAATCTGGTGGAAAAGCGAGCCGGTTCGCAAGAACGAAACAAGGTTCCAAAGAAAGTTGAACCGGCACTGGTTCTGGAACCAGTTCTTTGTCGGTGGAAAAGGCCCCATATTGACATGTCTGCATGACGTACTGTACAGTAGTGCCGGCAAGAAAGTAAACACTAAACGCAAGTCTCTTTTTTCAAACGCACTTCACGCAGCGGTCCCCCAATGGGGATCGAGGCGGGGCGCGGGAGGGCCGCGACGTGACGCGCGCTTGAAAAAAAGAGGCTTGTGGCAGCTTGTGGTAGTGGGAAAGATGAATATAGTGAAAGAACTACAGTGCTACAGGCGCTTCTCGATCGCGTCACGTCCGATCCCGCCGATTGGTTGGAACCGGGCGCTGCTCGGTGTAGCACCAATGTCTGAGCGGTTCCAGATGGAGGCTGTATGAGAAACTCAAAACGCCACCTTCTGGCGGAGTCAGGTTAGCACAAGCCAAGGCAGAGTGGATCGTCAAAGACCCTCGCCACCCCGGCCACGATCTATTGAAGCTGCTACTGTCAACCAGGTGATATCAGTTTATCAAATGACGTACGAACTGGCTAAGATACAGCCATGCACTGACCTGTCCTCACATGTCCCCATTACACTATCATTTTATATATACCGTCACAGTCGGGCAGAATCCTCTTATCTCCATATTTTGATTGTTTCGTGTATCTATTTTGTAAATGAATGCCTTACTTGATCATACTATACAGCATCACAAAAGCATCACAAGTAGCAGATGTACCAGCCCAAAACGCGACGCAGCGCGTTTTGAGCTTCTAGATCTAACAGTTTTGGACGTGTGTATCAAAACAACATCCCGCTTCCAGCAGTGGATGGACCGCGCTGAGGTGGCGAGAGCTCACTCGTGTATAGGTTATAGGTAATATAATAGGCCTACATGCGATGTTTCATAACATATAACACAAGAAATAATCATAACACATTATAAACATTATATAGTTATAAGATCAAGTATTCTACTTAATAATTGGGACTTACAAGAACCATTATCATAGTTATAATAGACCTACATTTACAATAGTTTAGGGATGTTGGTTTGATAAGGTTGTGGGCAGAACAATATTTGTCCTTGTTATTTGACTATTTTTACTTTAATTATAATTAAAGACACTTCATAGTGAATTAGTGATTATAATAAATAGCCTATGTCATGATTGTTGTTATAACTAGATCAGATTGTGTTTATAATATAACGCCGGCGCGCCTCCGCCATCTCCACCGAAAACAAGCACTCCGCCCTTGTTCCATTGTTGGAAGCGGGATGTTGTTTTGATACACGCGTTTTGGACATACGAGGTTTCCACCCGACAGGGAAGACATATGACTATGAATACATTTCATTCCCACACAATGCATACATATTGATATACGCTACTATCTGATGTTCTGATGTTCTATTTGAACAAGAGACCGCGGTACTCTGACTATATTTATTTTAGTACACTTTGTGTGTGTTCGTCTTCCATATTGTTTCTTTTCATGTTATTTCACTCTATTCTTTTTTAAGTGTAACTGCAGTTTGTGGGCGGCTTGTGAAATAAGGAAGACAAGAAAGACCTCCTCTCTATAATAACTTGTGTGATGTTTCAAATAAAGTTGAGTATGAATTAGGACATTGGACTGGGGTCCCCCAGGGCTAATACGAGGCCTCCTCCTGTTTTCGCTCACCAAATATACATAAATATTAGGGCATTCACGAATAGTGATTTTTAGTATTCGAATTATTCGACCTCAAAGTATTTGAATAATCAAATATTCGACAGGACTGGTCAAACTGTCAAATATTAAGTAAGCAAGAGGCGAACATTGTGAAAACAGCAGATCTACATGCTCACAACGCCTCGCAACTCATATTTTGCTTCTTCTTCTGGAACTAAATATTTTGAGATGGGGGTACGTGGCCAAATACATATCATGTTGGGGGTCCTTCACATGAAAAAGCCTGAGCACCACTGACATAGAAACACAGGTTTTTCTAAAAGCCTTAGAAGGATTTAGAAGACACTTATGGAATCGGGTCAAGATTTTAAAAAATAGCAGATCTACAAGCTCACAGTGTGGCACTCGGTGCATTTTTCTTATAGTTAAAGCATAAAATAATGTGTTACTTTAACAGTTCTACCGCCATATTTATTTTTGCTGGTGCCATCAAAAAGTACCTTACCTTTGCGATGTTATAGAAAATTATCTATGGATGATTTCCAAACATAATCGTTTTCAATTGACAATTGACATTGTGTACTGTAGCCAAACTGACAGCAGGGGGAAGCCTTATGCAAAAAAGCATAGAAAAGCATGTTCTAGATCAGGTCCACAGAGAACAGCCAGGAAGTGATTTGGGACTCCATTGATGTTTACGTGTGGTGGAGATTTGAGAGCAGCATAACGGGAGATGTTTTTTTACTTTACACACCTGCGCGACCCCTCATCAGCTTACAGTGCTCAAACAAGGTAAAATATTTTTTACCAATTAATTTCCAAAACTTTTCCAAAACTTTTTCAGAATATTTAACCCAATTTCCAGGACTATATAACAATAATTCAGCTCAATAACAAGTCGCTTACTCCTATGGGCAATGCCCAAAGACAGGTAGTGTATGCCAGTGGTTCTCAACCTTTTCAGGCTGTGACCCCCGAAATAATCACATTTTAACTGGGGATCCCGGCACCCTGACGAGCACTAAGAGTTGATTTTGTATAACACGTTTCTATTGTGAAAATAGCAGATATACATGCTCACAACGCCTCGCGTGAGCATGTAGATCGGCTATTTTCACAATTT